>NW_028261381.1:105045282-105280282 GCF_051295495.1 Thamnophis sirtalis | reverse complement strand
CATAAAATAAATACTGACAATGTGGTATGACATATGTGGACAAACTTCTCTTGCCTCAATTATTGTTTGGTTACATTCAATAAATTGCATAAGTAGATTTATTCAAGTTACACCTACAGCCATTCTAGAAGCATCTGATTGGTCTCTGTTGAAACAGAGATACAGGCCTAAAATTCAGAAGGGGAAGGGGAAGGTGAGGGGGTTTTATGTGAAGAAGGATGAATGCAGGAATAAAAAATAATCACAGAATGCATGAAAAAAAATCCCTGAATTCATTACGTGCTTTCCTTGCTCCCTTAATAATGGGTATCATTCCATTTTCCAAAGGTGCTTTTTCAAGAGGAAATTGGACTTTCTGTTTTTTCTTTGAAGATGTTTCATGTCTAATCACATTCGAGCCATCTGAGAATTAATTAAACAATCATCTCTTCCAGGAAATATGAATAGTTCTGTTTATTTTTGTTTTATTGCTTTCAGTGTGGAAAAAAACCCGATTCCTTGTGTTGATTGGGATATGAATTTATAATAGCCATTTTTGCTTTGTTATTTGGAGTCATTCAGCTTTGAAACTTACACAGTATACTTTTATCTTGATTTTGGCACAACTGGGTCTGGCCAAAAACTACAACAACAATTTAAATGAGGCCCAATGTTAATAAGAATCAATGAAAGTATTGAGTAGAACATCCAACAACAGTTGTAGGATCAAACAATCTTGTATAAATCACCCAAAATAGGACTTCTTTATCTAAGATTTAATATTTAATGTTCATTTCACCTGATTGTATGTGATAAATGAAGGCAGTTCTTCTCAGTTAGGTATTCAATCTCTTGATGTATCAAAGAAAGATATATTTGGAGGCTTGCCGTTGGCTCTATTGCAAATGAAATGATATCAGAATCCTGCAATGAATCATACTGCTGATCAGTAAAGGAATAAGATCTTCTCTTGAAACTTCTGTGCTTAAACTAAGCTCTCACCATCACCGAAGGTCATTTTCTTCAGAAGATGAATTTCTTGCCTCTTATACTGTGTTTCTGAAATCAGGAGAACCATCTGTTCACTTTTTCTTGATGCACATTCAGTATTTATCAAGTGAAAGAGGTATAAGCCCAGAAGGTTTTGCTTTGCGTTTCACTTTAAATTTCTCTTGTGTGCAAGAGGTTGTTATATTTATTACACTTGCAACTTCAAAGGTAGCTATTAACACACTTTCTTTGTGGTTTTGTTGTTATGACAAATCTGTAATTCCCAAGACTGTTTTAAAAATTATTGACATCTATACAAAAAAAGAGCTCCATGTAAGACTTACTCTTCAACACTGCAACAATAAACATATGGCCCCTACTACTCAGTGGTATGCATAACTGATGTTATTAGCAACACAGGAACATATAAACAAGTCACTTATCAACATAAATTAGGGATGGATGATTACAATGAAATATATCACTATTTACTGAAAAGCTTATGAAGAATTTTATATAGGTGTATGTATTTGTGAATATAAAATTTGTACACTTTTGTTTGCAGTTTTCTTCTTCCTTCATAATTTTCTTTGTTTCTTTTTCCTTCCTTCCTTCCTTCCTTCCTTCCTTCCTTCCTTCCTTCCTTCCTTCCTTCCTTCCTTCCTTCCCTCCCTCCCTCCCTCCCTCCCTCCCTCCCTCCCTCTTTCTTTCTTTCTTTCTTCCTTCCTTTCTTTTTCTTTCTTTCTTTCTTTCTCTTTCTTTCTTTCTCTGCTAGTACCAGTATATGATATTGCACATTGCTATACCTGTCTGAAATTCACAATGCAAATACTAAATGCTATAGAGACATCAATATGATTTTAATCTCCATGATTCCCCTTTCTGTTGCTTTCTCTTTCATTATGTCCTCCCTTCTCATTTTTAATTATATTAAATTGCCTGTTACATATCAAGTCTTCTAACATTATATAAATGCCCAGGGAGAAGATGCCTAAAGAAAATAGAGTGTTGCCAGACTTGTTGTATTCCAGACTATATTTAGATTCCTCTAATGGGTTGATTTTATTATTAATTTTTGGTCTGTCTGCCAGTTTCTTTGATTGAATATGCCTTCTGTGACTGCATCTTGACCTAGAACTGTGATAGTCACAATATAACTCACCATGAAATTGGATTCTAAAACTATGGTTCATGAGCAAATTTAAGAAAGATGATAATTTTTTGAGTTTTGACACACAAAGGCAAAATCCTATCACATCATGCCCTCCAACTTTTCCTGAATAAGCCAGATGAAAATAATTATCAAAGCAGAGACAGAAAGGAGCTGATAAATATTTCTGCTCTGACCTCTTCCATATGACTAATTATGTGTTACGGATTAGCAGCCTAATTGTAGCCTACTGAGGCACATAGATATTTTACAATACACACAGCCTTGGTCAGTAGCGAAATGTGGACCTCACATGGGTCTTTTTCAATCAAAACATAACTCAGGAGATAGGCTAATGGTCATTCACCCATTCACTTGCAATCTGCCAGGGTTCAGGTGTCTTACTGAACCCCCTTGCATTTCAGAATCCTCCAATCATTGCCTGAATGGGCTACCGTGTTTTCCTGAAAATAAGGCAGGGTCTTATTTTCTTTTGACCCTCCCCCAAATAAGCGCTTGGCCTTATTTTGGGGGAGATATGATTACTTTTGAGATGCAGGAGCCAGTGAGCATGGTCACCTCATGTCTGCTGCTCTATTGCAATATTTTCAGGGAGGGCTTATTTTGGGGGAGGGTTTATTTTAGTGCATGTGCTCAAAAGCCTGATTGGGCTTATTATCTGGGGAGGTCTTATTTTTGGGGAAGCAGGGTAGCAAAAGTTCTGAAGGCAGCCAAGACAAATTTAGTGCACAGTCTGGTGAGAAGTGGGGAAGAAAGCACAAGGACCATTCATTCACCTTTCAGCCTGACCTCACCATAACTTAAGGGTTATCTGTCATTATGTCAACCTCACATATGTCTGTGCTGGCACATGTTTTTTCACATCTGTGAAATGGCCTTCTGCTCAGGATGGAACACAAATCCATCCATTTACAGGAATGGTCTTAAATGAATGCTATTACACTGAACAGAACCTAGGCTTTAACCCTACCTGAAGTAGGTGCTTCATCACTGTAGTTTTAAAGAAAAGACTGGATAGTCACCTATCTGAAATGGTATAGGGTCTCCTGCTTGAGCAGGGGTTTGGACTAGAAGACCTCCAAGGTCCCTTCCAGCTCTAATCTGATTGAGGTGTGGACTTGAATCCACAGTCTCCAACCCATGGAACTGAGATTCACTTGTGGGACTTTAACCCACATTTCTTAACCCAATGGAGGCAGCATTTATTTTTCATAATCCAGACATGCACCCTTGGTTACTCAATAATCTTCACTGTTGGGCATCCCACCTTTTGTCCTGACACACTCAAACATGCATATATCACAGGTGGGTTAAAGGTCTTATTTGAGGCTTTCCAAGCCCTGAATGATCTTCCCCAGAAATCCCCATGGCAAAACCCATTCATCTCCTCCCAAAGAATTCATTCTTCAGCTCAGGAACCCACCCACCCCAACATGGCAAGAGAAGCCCAAAAGGCAGAGGAAAGGCTAAGGAAAGTCTGTGAAGCAAGTCCAGAAGTCAAAGCACCAGCCAGGGATCAAGGCAAGAGGCACAGAGGTTTGACAAATGCAAGGCAAGGAAATGGACTTGTTCCTTGCATCATTCACACCACTCACTGAGCTAAATAGCTGCTCCCCAGTGCAGCCCATCAAGAGGAATGAGGCTGCTACTTTGCAAGACATTTTGCCTGTCTCCTCTCAGCCCTACATGCCTTCATGCCTCCTTCTCTGGATCGGGAGAAGGAAGTAGTTCTTCCTCATCTCCTCTGGCCAGTGGCAGCTGTGTGCCATCTCCTCCTGAAGCCTCTGGAAGCTGCAGCTGTGTCTCTCCTGTCCCTAGCTCAGCCAGCCATTCATCTGATTGCTCCTCCTGAGATTGCTCCACTGTGTTTGGCCTCACCACTCCTGATTCAGAGTCTCTGGCACCTTCCAGACATTCCTCCACATCCCCTCCAATGTGCCTGGAACTGGTTCTTCCTCATCCAAGATGGCATCTGGAGAGGAGTCTGGGGGAAGGTCCGGGGAAGCTGTCACAATTTTGAGTCTCCAGCCAACCCCTTCCCACTGTCCAAATGATTTGACTCTGGTGAATATGTTAGTGCATGCTAATCTTTTCAGCCATACACAGTGGTGGGATTCAGCCAGTTCACACCTATTTGGGAGAACTAGTTGTTAACTTTCTAAGCAGTTTGGAGAATCGGTTGTTGGAAGAAATCTCATTTTGTTTTTTCCACTTTACAGGGCTAATCCTGTAAGGAAGGCAGGAAGGAAACATTCTGGTGTTGTTTCTAACATAATCTTTATTGCCCAGCTTACAGAAACTGCCACTCCAGTTAACCTTTATTATATTGTAACAGCTAAGGCGAAGCGCCCATCGATGTGAGTGATATTGAGTTGGCCATGCCCACTCAGTCACATGACCATCAAGACACACCTACCCAGCTGGTCATTAGGGGAGAGATTATTTGAATCCTATCACAGGTCATACAGCTATGATAGCAATAGCACTTAGACTTCTCTACCTCTTCACAATGCTTTACAGACCTCTCTAAGTGGTTTACAGAGTCAGCATATTGCCCCCAACAATCTGGGTCTTCATTTTACCCACCTCGGAAGGATGGAAGGCTTAGTCAACCCTGAGCAAGTGAGACTCAAATTGCCAAATTGTAGACAGCCGGACATCAGCAGAAGTAGTCTGCAGTACTGCATTCTAATCACTGTGCCACTGTGGCTCAATATGGCAGAAATGGGCAGAGGTTGCCTGGCCAGCACCATCTGGGTTGCCAAAAATTGCTGCCCAGCCCAACACCTAGTCTGGTGCCCAGTGTGCCCATACCCAAGAACGAGACTGTAAACAAAAAGTTTACTCCACAAAACAGTGACGCAGTGAGAGCTCCCTCAAATCCTGCGGACTCCATCAATGTCCCTTGGTGGGTTTTATACAATACTTTCCATCAATAATTATTCAATAATTAACACATCTGCAGTACTGTAGCCTATCTTTCCCTAATATACTTCCCATTGTTCTAATGGCACACTTTCTTTTTTAACAGTATATGCAGGCAAAAAATTTTCTGTTTGTGCCTTTTGCTTTCTCCCATGATATACCGTATTTTCACCCATATAACCCGCGGGTTATATGCGTTTTTTACATGCACAGCGCCCCCCTGCGGGGTATAAAAGTGGGCGGGGTATACGCAAAATATTTTACACAGATTAACTACCGGTAAAGGGAGAGCTTGGGACCACCACTTTCCTCGCGGCAGTGGGCTGGCTCGGCGGCTCGGGCTCCTTTTCTCCCTTTTCCTGCTTGGGTTTCGGGACGCCTTCGTGAAAACCCCACCCCTGGCTATGGGCGAAGCGACCAGGAAGAAGCAGGAGGTGAGAGGAAGCCCGGATTCTGCAGCCCCTCGCCTTCTCTGGGCTAGGAAGTCCGGCAGGAAGGGAAGGGGAGGAGGCGGCGGCGCGGCTGTGGCTCCGTTTTCACACACACACACACACCCCTCCCTTCTTCTGCTTTGCTCTGTGAAAGGGCTTCACTGCCGAAGCATTTTGGTTTTAAAAAAAAAAACACCGTCCCTTTCTTTCTCCAGTTAACAGGGCCAACCCAAGTGGTGCATTTTATCTGGGAGATGCCACGCAACGAGGAAATCTCCTTTTGGGGGGGGGGTGTGAGACGCTGACAGAAAAAGGGCAAGCAGTGTCCGTGTGAGGCGGCCTTGAGAGCTCCAAACGACCTACCGTACTGGCGGGCGAGGTTAGTTCTCTAAAGGCCGTTGAAAGCTCCGGGGAAACCCCTTTTTCCGCCCTCGGAGCCCCCGGTGCTTCCTCAACCCCCCCACACTTTTTCCTCTTTGGTTCACCCCACCCCCGCCCTCAAGGGCCCAGGACTCTGGGAAAGTGTGCAGCTGGGGGGGAGAGAGCGTCTACCGTTCCTCACGGGAGGCACTTCGAGCCCCACCGTATCTGAGAGGCTCTTAGTCGTCGTGTGGGAGAGGAGAGAAAGGTTAAAATGTTTTTGAAACATAAAAAGAATCCTTTGTGGGCAAACTTAAAGCTGCTGGGCTGCACGGGCTTGCTGTAAATTGAGGGCATGTTTTGCCTTTATTTATTTTGCCGCCTCCCCTTCCCTTCCTCGGAGGGGAACGCTCGGAGCAAAAGGGACCCCCGCCTCGTTAAAGCCGCATCCGACGCTTCACCTACAAACGATCCCGATTCTCCCGCGTCCTTCCTTCCTTCCCTCCCTTCAATGTACCGTACTCTTCCTATAAAGAGAAGGGAAGCGTGAACAAACTCCGGGCAGGAGATGGGCTCGCGTAGAGGTACCAGAAGTTTAACCGTTTCACCTAAGCCACAGCTCGTCCTCTCTTGGGACAGCCTTCCGCCGACATTAAAACGATGCGTGAACTTGCGAACAACTGTGGCAGGCACGGAAGGGAGGGAGGGAGCGAAAAAAGAAGCGAGAAATGGATATTTTCTCCCTCTCGTGAAGGGGGGAGGATCTGGTGCTTTCCGGCTCGGGCTCCTTTTCTCCCTTTTCCTGCTTGGGTTTCGGGACGCCTTCGTGAAAACCCCACCCCTGGCTATGGGCGAAGCGACCAGGAAGAAGGAGGAGGTGGGAGGAAGCCCGGATTCTGCAGCCCCTCGCCTTCTCTGGGCTTGGAAGTCCGGCAGGAAGGGAAGGGGAGCAGGCGGCGGCGCGGCCGTGGCTCCATTTTCACACACACACACACACCCCTCCCTTCTTCTGCTTTGCTCTGTGAAAGGGCTTCACTGCTGAAGCATTTTGGTTTACAAAAAAAAAAAAGTCCCTTTCTCTCTCCAGTTAACAGGGCCAACCCAAGTGGTGCATTTTATCTGGGAGACGACACACACACACACACACACACACGTGCGGCAGGAGGAGCGGCGTCCTCCGCGCTCTTGGCTGCCACAAACGCCACGCAACGAGGGAATCTCCTTTTGGGGGGGGCAAAGCAGGGCAGTTTCTCGCCGTTCTGCGAAGCTGGGAAAGGATGCGGGAGTTTCCTTCTTCTTCCTGCCCCCCTCCGTCTCCCCGCTGCCACCTTTCAGTCTCCCCAGCCTCGTCCGGGAGAAGCGGCTTGGTGGCGTCTTCCTTTCGTACCCCGGTGCGCCTCCCTCGCCACCGCAAGTCGCCTTTTGCCCCCCCCACCCAAATAATAATACTAAATAAGCAGGTGCCTCCCCTTCGCAAAGGCTCTTCGGCTTCAGGCAGCCAGCGGCTTCCCCGGGCTGCCTCGATGGGCACTGGCGAAGGGGCGAGAGAACTGCAGGCGGCTCGCTTTCCCCCGCTGTAATCTTGGGTTTGCGCGGGTGCCAAAGCTGCGTGGACGGCTTGCAAGCTGGCCGAGGTACGCCCGCAAAGGACCCGTCTCTGCCAAGCACCAGATCCCTCCCCCCTTCGCCAGAAGGGAGCAAAAAAAGAAGCCAGAAACGGCGAAGGGGGGAGGGATCTGGTGCTTCCTCCGCTCCTTTGTTATTTTTTTGCTCCCTTCTGGCAGGCGAGAGAGCATCTACCGTTCCTCACGGGAGGCACCGCCGTATCTGAGAGGCTCTTCGCCAGAAGGGAGCAAAAAAAATAACAACGGATTTCTCCCTCTCGTGATTTCTGGCTTCTTTTTTTGCTCCCTTCTGGCGAAGGGGGGAGGGATCTGGTGCTTGGCAGAGACGGGTCCTTTGTGGGCGTACCTCGGCCAGCTTGCAAGCCGTCCACGCAGCTTTGGCACCCGCGCAAACCCAAGATTACAGCGGGGGAAAGCGAGCCGCCTGCAGTTCTCTCGCCCCTTCGCCAGTGCCCATCGAGGCAGCCCGGGGAAGCCGCTGGCTGCCTGAAGCCGAAGAGCCTTTGCGAAGGGGAGGCTTCTTCTTCAGACGCTACTGCTACCCTCACCGGGGTCGTTCGCCTCGCTCAGCTTTCGAACTGCACGGATTTCTGGGGTTGGCGGATGACGACGAAATAAACCGGCAAAAAAAAGGGGGGGCACCGGCTGGTCTTATCTAACCGAGAAGCCAAGCCAGCCCAAGCGGCGCACCTGCTTATTTAGTATTATTATTTGGGGGGGGGGGCAAAAGGCGACTTGCGGTGGCGAGGGAGGCGCACCGGGGTACGAAAGGAAGACGCCACCAAGCCGCTTCTCCCGGACGAGGCTGGGGAGACTGAAAGGTGGCAGCGGGGAGACGGAGGGGGGCAGGAAGAAGAAGGAAACTACCGCATCCTTTCCCAGCTTCGCAGAACGGCGAGAAACTGCCCTGCTTTGCCCCCCCCCAAAAGGAGATTCCCTCGTTGCGTGGCGTTTGTGGCAGCCAAGAGCGCGGAGGATGCCGCTCCTCCTGCCGCACGTGTGTGTGTGTGTGTGTGTGTCGTCTCCCAGATAAAATGCACCACTTGGGTTGGCCCTGTTAACTGGAGAGAGAAAGGGACTTTTTTTTTTTTGTAAACCAAAATGCTTCAGCAGTGAAGCCCTTTCACAGAGCAAAGCAGAAGAAGGGAGGGGTGTGTGTGTGTGTGTGAAAATGGAGCCACGGCCGCGCCGCCGCCTGCTCCCCTTCCCTTCCTGCCGGACTTCCAAGCCCAGAGAAGGCGAGGGGCTGCAGAATCCGGGCTTCCTCCCACCTCCTCCTTCTTCCTGGTCGCTTCGCCCATAGCCAGGGGTGGGGTTTTCACGAAGGCGTCCCGAAACCCAAGCAGGAAAAGGGAGAAAAGGAGCCCGAGCCGGAAAGCACCAGATCCTCCCCCCTTCACGAGAGGGAGAAAATATCCATTTCTCGCTTCTTTTTTCGCTCCCTCCCTCCCTTCCGTGCCTGCCACAGTTGTTCGCAAGTTCATGCATCGTTTTAATGTCGGCGGAAGGCTGTCCCAAGAGAGGACGAGCTGTGGCTTAGGTGAAACGGTTAAACTTCTGGTGCCTCTACGCGAGCCCATCTCCTGCCCGGAGTTTGTTCACGCTTCCCTTCTCTTTATAGGAAGAGTACGGTACATTGAAGGGAGGGAAGGAAGGAAGGACGCGGGAGAATCGGGATCGTTTGTAGGTGAAGCGTCGGATGCGGCTTTAACGAGGCGGGGGTCCCTTTTGCTCCGAGCGTTCCCCTCCGAGGAAGGGAAGGGGAGGCGGCAAAATAAATAAAGGCAAAACATGCCCTCAATTTACAGCAAGCCCGTGCAGCCCAGCAGCTTTAAGTTTGCCCACAAAGGATTCTTTTTATGTTTCAAAAACATTTTAACCTTTCTCTCCTCTCCCACACGACGACTAAGAGCCTCTCAGATACGGTGGGGCTCGAAGTGCCTCCCGTGAGGAACGGTAGACGCTCTCTCCCCCCCAGCTGCACACTTTCCCAGAGTCCCGGGCCCTTGAGGGCGGGGGTGGGGTGAACCAAAGAGGAAAAAGTGTGGGGGGGTTGAGGAAGCACCGGGGGCTCCGAGGGCGGAAAAAGGGGTTTCCCCGGAGCTTTCAACGGCCTTTAGAGAACTAACCTCGCCCGCCAGTACGGTAGGTCGTTTGGAGCTCTCAAGGCCGCCTCACACGGACACTGCTTGCCCTTTTTCTGTCAGCGTCTCACACCCCCCCCCCCAAAAGGAGATTTCCTCGTTGCGTGGCATCTCCCAGATAAAATGCACCACTTGGGTTGGCCCTGTTAACTGGAGAGAGAAAGGGACGGTGTTTTTTTTTTTAAAACCAAAATGCTTCGGCAGTGAAGCCCTTTCACAGAGCAAAGCAGAAGAAGGGAGGGGTGTGTGTGTGTGTGTGAAAACGGAGCCACAGCCGCGCCGCTGCCTCCTCCCCTTCCCTTCCTGCCGGACTTCCTAGCCCAGAGAAGGCGAGGGGCTGCAGAATCTGGGCTTCCTCTCACCTCCTGCTTCTTCCTGGTCACTTCGCCCATAGCCAGGGGTGGGGTTTTCACGAAGGCGTCCCGAAACCCAAGCATTTTTTTTTCTATTGAATTTCAAGATCTCTCCCTTGAGTTGAGTTCCTCCAACCCCTCCCCAGCTCGCCCAGGCTTTCTCCTCCGATTGGTTTTAATGGGTAGGTCCGATGGAATAGCGCTAATGTAATGTTTGCCGACGGCTTACTCGTTGCGGGTTATATAAGTGGGCGGGGTATACGGGAAACATTTTACACGATCTTGAAAATCTGCAGGTTATTCACGTGGGCGGGTTATTTGCGTGGGCGGGTTATATGGGTGAAAATACGGTAGTAGTAGTTACAGTTTAGTGAGATGAAGCAAATTTTGCTTTTATTTAAAGCTTATAACTTTTTCATTAACTTCATTTTAATCCCTTTATCCAGTTTCTGGTCTTCCAGTTGTCTGAAACTATACTGTGCATACGGCCTTGTTCCCTGGGAAACTTGATCCTTCTCCCAGGAATCTCACCAGAGCAGCAATATCTCTGTTGTCAGAATAGCCAATAAATGCTCTACAAATGTCAGTTTCTTCCTGATTTTCTGCCCTTGTTGTTGGCAGGTCATTTGCAAAGACCTTTTAAGCCTTCACAGCTTCGTGATTTTTTAAAATGTTCAAAGAGCAAACTGGGAGAGTTTAAGAAGAACTTGTATCTAAGTTTTCCATAAAACAAATAATGTTCTTTCCAGCGAGACAAGCTCTCCCTGCATCCACTTCCATTAAAAGCTGTCAGGTAAAACTGGAATCCATGTAGGTTCCTTTTTCCCCCAGTTCATGTATTGACTTTTAAGTTGCTTAAATTATATCCAGTTTTGGTCGCCACAATATAAGAAAAATATTGAGACTCTGGAACGAGTGCAGAGAAGAGCAACAAAGGTGATCAGGGGATTGGAGACTAAAACACATGAAGAATGGTTGCAGGAACTGGGTATGTCTAGTTTAATAGAAAGAAGGACTAGGGGAGACATGATAGCAGTGTTCCAATATCTCAGGGGTTGCCACAAAGAAGAGGGAGTCAAACTATTCTCCAAGGCACCTGAGGGTAGGGCAAGAAGCAATGGGTGGAAACTAATCAAGGAGAGAAGCAACTTAAAACTACTGAGAAATTTCCTGACAGTTAGAACAATTAATCAGTGGAATAACTTGCCTTCAGAAGTTGTGAATGCTCCAACACTGGAAGTTTTTAAGAAGATGTTGGATAACCATTTGTCTGAAATGATGTAGGGTTTCCTGCCTAAGCAGGAGGTTGGACTAGAAGACGTACAAGGTCTATCTAACTATTCTATTCTATTCTATGCTACGCTAAGTTACGCTACGCTATGCTATGCTAAATATTTTACTTAATTGTTGGCCAAAATTACACAAAGTTGGACAGAAAAACAAACTTCAAAGCAGATGGGATCCATAACCTCATACGGCATTTTATATGGTTTGCAAAATGTCCCACAATCCTTATCAATCTGCATATGTTTATCTTTTCCTTACCTCCAATTCTTATTCTGTCATACATCCTTGGATGATAGAAAAAACCAACCCTAAACACCATCTCAGCTTTTGCTTACTGTGGTTTGTATCTGATAGATGGTGTTTTTGTATATGTGCCTTTGTATTATTTTTGACTCCTAGCAACTCTTTGGACAAATCCCTGCATTATTTTAGAAGTGGTTTGTCAGTACCTCCTTCCTAGGGCTGAGAAAGAATGACTAGCTCAGTCAAGGTCACCAGCTGGCTTTGTGTCAAAAACAGGACTAAAACTCATGGTCTCCTGGTTTCTAGCGCAGTGCCTTAACCAATACACTCAATTAGCTCTTTGAAGGATGGTCTACATCAGGTTAATTATTTCAGGAGGTTTCATCCATTTCTACTAGCTGTCTCTTCTGTTATAGCATCATTAGTCTAATGTGTGACATATGCTATGTTACAGGAAGCAAGTCAACTCTTATTTTACTGGGGCAGGTAGAAGGAAAGTGTAGCTTCTTGTGTGAGTGGGAGAACTTGTCAATGCTGAGGATGATTCAGCTAACAAAACTTCAAGAAGAAAACAATATCTTACAATCACGAAATCTTTTATTGGGCTCACAGAATGTGGATCGACACAATGCTCTCCTGGACCTTCTCCTTGGGATCCTTACATTTCCCCTCTTCAAGGCCTACCTGCATTTGATATTATATTGCAATAACAGAAGGTTTGGAATTGGCCATTAGCTTCTCTGTTAAAATCATTCACAACTGTTCTGATTTTGAATCAAGTCTGAGATTTAGGCACAAAGTTCATTGGACAGATTGGCTTTCTAATTGGAGCATGGATTGTGAAATCATGGATTGTAAAGACTTGCCTCCCCTCTCTGCTCAAGAAAGTAGCACTCTTGAAACACTTAGCATTTCAAAAGGAAACTTTCATTGAAAGGAAAGTGATAGCAAGACAAAGAAAGCAGGATCTGAGGATTCCCGTGCAATTCTGTTAGATTAAACAATTAGAGACCCCTCCTATCAGTCCGGTGTTGAATCAGCTGATCCACAGATGCAAAGATGTTTTGAGACTCATAGGCGGAGAAGGTGATAAGTTGTTGTTCTCAGGTGTCACTTGCTCGAGGCTCCAGAGCTGAGACAAAACAGATGGCCCTACCCCTTTCATTCTCAAGAAAGTAAATCAAAGCATAGGATAGATAGGCGCCAAGAAGAAGGTCATAAAGTGAGGAATGCAGCCAGGCCCCTTTCCCATCAGAATGGTAGCATCCCGATAGGGAGATCCCTATGTGACCTGACACTTCCTCCCTTCTAGAACACTTTACATTATAAGTACCATGTTTCCCTGAAAATAAAACAGGGTCTTATTTTCTTTTGATTCCCCGAAATAAGCACTTGGTCTTATTTTCAAGGAGGTCTTATTATTTTTGAGTTGCAGGAGGTGGCGAGCATGGTCACTTCAGGGCTGCTTCTGTGTTGCAATATTTTCAGGGAGGGCTTATTTTCAGGAGAGGGTTTTTTTAGCGCATGCCCTCGAAAGCCCGATTGGGCTTATTATCCGGGAAGGTCTTACTTTCGGGGAAACAGGGTAGTGGAAATTTACTCAATGATAATTCTTATAACTTCCTGAAATCCTGCTTAGAAGAATACCAGTAGATCCACAAACCCTCACTTTTCCTACTCAGGTTCTCTGTTATTAAGAGAGAATGATGTTATTATCAGTAGACTTGCTTTAATATGACCCATGAGTACATTTAGAGAAACATACATTTAGACATATTCCCCAGTCATGCTAGGCCTTTTTCACTGAAACTGAAACAATTTGTGCAAAGAAACAAAACCCATTCTTGATTCTTCAATAATGGAAATAACAAGCTCAATTCAATATTCATCATTCCTCAATTTTTCATATGATTGCCTAACAATAAGTCCTAAAGTGCTGGGAAATTTACCTTTGGAACAATTCCATTCTTGAATAAAGATTGCATTGTTGTTCGATGGATCCACAGCACAACTTCATGGAAAAAAAACTTTATAGCTGAAGAACTGTTCCTATTTGGTCTGCCAGCATTTTAATACCTTTAGAGAAACTAGAAGTGAAAATTGGTAGTTTAAGATCAAAGAATGAATGCAAAATGCATGAAGCCTTTATTTATCCACCGAGGTTTTCTTTTATATTAAAAGTTGCAGACAGCGAGCAACAGTCAGGTATGGTTTGTTCCTGCATTCCCACTTCCCGGATGGTGAATTGTCAAAGACCATTTCTCCCCCTCTTTCCAGTTACTTCATATGAATAGTTGAGTTGAGGGCAGTGATAAATGAGCTGGTTGCTACAAAGATTCCTTTTGCTTTCTGCAGCTCTTGCTCCATCTCAATTAATTTTTTAAAAATCCATTTAAAAGCTTCATAAAAGAATAATCCGTGCCACAGTTCAGGGCCGCTTAAAGAATTCCAGCTCATTTATGCCAGTTGCACCTGTAACCCATCCATCTCTGTTGATCAAAGTGATGAATAACAGAGGAATTCCCTGACCTGGAAGCCATACAACAGATGAAAACCTACTTCTCAGAACTCGGATCATGGGCCATGTGGTTAAATTGTTCACATCTTTTTTGGGGGGGAATGGCTCTTCTTTTTCTTTAGGTATTGTCCACCTTTTATCCAATATAACTTTGAGAAGCAGCAGGGAACCAGCCTCCAACTCTCCTTGAATTCCCCACCCCTTTCCCTGAGCCACAACCAAGTTAAAGGCATCTGTTTCTATGCTTCTTTAAAATAAAAAAAATAATGTTGTAATAATCGCCAGACTGAGGCAGGGTCAGAAAAAGGAGGTGATATTTAAATACTAATGAACTGTTTAACAATGTCTGCTTTGTTCTCCACTAGTTTAACCTTCATCTGCATCTCCATCCCACACTAAGGAAATTTTTAAAATGCATAGATTGAGGAAAGATGAGAGGACAAAGGTGTCTCGTATTATTGCAACTCATGCCCAATTAGTGCAATTAATTAGGAAAAAATTATAGGAGATTCAGAGAGAAAAAAAGATGTAGTGTTGCAGCAGATTGAGGTTTGTAATCTACTTACGAAAGACCAGGACTCGATACCACGAAGGTGAGAGAAACAGGTTTATTTGATGCATCGAGTTCAGCGTGTTCACACACCAAAATCTGAACTGCCTGGGCTCTGCCCAGGATGCTACTTTTATGCTGTGTTCCACACTGTGCATTCTCAAGGCGTTTCCATACACGAGACAAGCATGACATTTCAAAAAGGGGAAGTTCACTTTGGAATGTTACAGAGAAGTACATAGGAAAAATACAAAAAAGAGAAGTTCCTATAATGTCTTAAGCTATCAGCAGTTTTTACCTCTGTTCTATCTCTCACCCACGCCTGGCTTCCTGTGCCCCTCCTTTACAGGGTCTTGCCACACTGTTCAGCCCTATTTTTAATACTTATGAGGAAGTTGGAGAGAAAGTTCACTCCAGCTAAAAGTCAACTTTGGAACTCCAGGGCACTAGAATGAAAAGCCAAGCTAATATGAATTTATAAGGTCCATTCTATTAAGACCACCTAACCTGGCCAGCCACTGGTGGGTTTACCTGTGCACCCCCTCCTGAATCAGTAGGATACAAAAAATAAATAAATAGGGACATGCCTTATTGTTGTCTAATTATCTGCCACTGTCATAAGAGGTAGACATTCTGGGAAATCATTTTCCTGCATTTGATGAATTCTGTAGATCAGGGGTGTCAAACTCGATTTCATTGAGGGCTGCATCAGGATTGTGTTTAACCTTGGGGGGGGAGCATGGCCAGGGTAGGTCTGGCCAGCTCAACATCACTCATGTCAGGGGCACCTATGGTGGCCCGAGCACTCTGCCAGCAAAAAAGTGCTCCCGAGCTCTGTTTTTGGCTGCCACGGCCTCCTGCAACCGTCTGACAGTGAAAATGCAGCTCGGAAGCCCATTTCCGCTGCCAGAAGCACCATGGGCTGATCCTTCACTGTTTCCAGGGTGGCCCTGCAGGCCAGCTCTAAATACCCCATTAGCTGGATCCGGCCCGTGGGACTTGAGTTTAACACCCCTGCTGTAGATCATGCTGGCTGGGGCATTCTGACAGCTGAAGTTCATGCATCTTAAGTTGCCAAGGTTGAGAAGTGCTGCTGTAGATTATTACATTTCAGTCCAACTGGCAACAATTCATCAGACAAAGAGAAATATGACACTACTTGCTAGAGTTTGGAAAGGTTCTGTCCTAATCCATTTTCTAGGAACCATCAGTGAACATTTTCAGAGAGTTCTCAGGCTGCAGAAAGAAAAAGCACCAAGCATCCCTCTTGCTGAACAGTTTGTCTATGTGAGAAGAGTTTGGTCACCATGCCTAGGTAGCAAGAATTCATATAACCACTAGATGGCAGAAAAAAAGATAAAGAAAAGCCTAGCTAATTGTGGCCATCTACAGGTAGTTTGGATTTTTTCAATAGTTGTGTGATAGTAGAGAGTAGAGATAATATTGTAGGGTCACCGTGCGGGCTACAAATATATTTAGCATTTTCTGTAATGTTTATGCTATTTGATGGCACATTTTTGTTGCTCAGATTATACTCAGAAATCCCAGATTTTTAATAGGAAGGAAGAGTTGGAATTCACTTCAAAACATGGTGAGGATGCTAGACTATCTGGTCTGTCCTTGCTTAACTTACACTGTTTTTAAAACTTTACCCTTAACAAACTACTCTATAGTTTGAATGAGTGAGGGCCATATAAACACAGTGCATGATATTCATTTTAGACTCATTTTCATTCTCTTCTGAACTTTCATTGATTCCTAAAATTTTTGTGCTGAGCTAGTCTTACCGGTGATATGTTTGGCATTTAGGCTGGACATGGTCCAAAATTATTTGGTGCCGAAGGCAGAAAATCCAAGAAGTATCCTTCAGTTGCTGCTATTACAATAAAAAAGCCAATAGTTAAGGAATTGTTGCTAATGTTAGCTTGATCCTTATTTGTTTTATTTATTTGCTCACTTCAAAAAAAAATATAGATTGACTTTTAACTAAAACGAACCCAAAGGGAGAATAAAATGGCAAAAATAGAGACTAAAAATAACCATAAATATAGTATTATGAGGAATTGTGTTTCTATGATGATGGGGAATAGTTTAGTGATATGGCACTGCTTTGCCTATAGAAATTTCCAAATTTTGTCCTTGGCATCTACAGATAGAGCTAAGAATATTATTTATGTATTAAATTTATTTAATAATATGAATAGGAAAATAATATGGAAGTATGGATACTTACAGTTAGGATGTCCTGGATACCTCTCACCTGAGTCCCAACCACATTCAATCTCACAATTTTTGTTTTTTCACAATTTCAGTGAACAACAACTGAGATGGAAACAACTTCATTATTTTTATTTTTAATGTTAGTCATTTATACGATCCCCTTTCTAACTTTATCTGTGGAGCAGATGGAGATTAGATGATTCTCCGGTAAGTCTCCAGAAATGCATTTTAACCAGTCAGCTGCTTCTGTGCACCACCTCCAAAAGTGTAAGCAATGGTTTTCTCCTTAAAACATTAAAATAGATGAAACAGATGCCCTTCCAATTATATTACAAACAGCTGCCTAGCATACCTTTATGAATATTTTTATTATTAACATGCTTTCTTGTCTTGAAAAACACAGCATGATGTGCAAGAGTGACAGTGAAATCGTACAGAAATGTGTCTACTCAGGAGAAAATGTAATGAAGTTCAATATGACCTCTTCTTAGGACCTTGGACAGAGAATTTCACTTAGTAAAATTCTAAAAAAGAAATGATTGTTATAGAGAAATGTAGAAGAACAGACAAGTTGAAATGAAATACTTGAAGTGTCAACCAAGTATTGGAGACCGTGTCACTGTTCTGTGCCCTCTGGGTAGCTTCCTGCTGTCAAGGATGGCACCACTTGGCATCATTTATCAGACCTCAAAAGCAAACCTTAACTGAAAAAGAATTAATTGCCAGTCTAGCTTTGGTATATAAAATGGACACAGCATCTCATTATCTATTTCGGCATGACAATGTCTTGAACTAGTGCTAAGAACATCAGATAAATCCCCATCTGGCTACAAATTGTTTAAAGCGGGGGTGTCAAACTCAAGGTCCGGGAGCCAAATACGGCCCACAGGATACTTAGATTTGGCCCACGAGGCTGCCCTGGACCAGCCTGCAGTGCTTATGCCAGCAAAAATGGCCTCCCGAGCTCTATTTTTGGCTGCCATGGTCTCCTGCAAAGCACACGCTTAGTCCCCCAAACCCTCTTGTTATTTCAACAGCTGTGAATTATGTTCATTCACAGCCAATAATGAGTCACAAATAGTTTGTAAAGAATCTGACAAAAATCTGCCAAAGTCTTTTGGGCTAAGGCTGATAAGCACCCAACTTTATCTCCATTGAAATGCTGCCAAAGACCTAATTGCCAATTAGCTTTGCAAGGACACACAGAGCACAGAGTCAAAATGGAGCTTCATAATTTAAACCGACCAGAACGAACAAAGTTGCTTCCTGCAAAGGCTCACATGCCTTTGCTCCTCCTTTATGTCTTATGGGAGGGGCCAATCATCTCCAAAGCTTATTCCCGAGTCGTCCCTTTTATCTTAACTATTCTTGCCTTTTGGCAGCTCTGTGAATGCACACACTGGGAACAGGCTCCCCCTGTTCCTCTTCCTCGCTGATGTCCAACTCTGGAGACTCCAGAGACAACACATAACTCCCAGATGGCCCTGGCCTCCTCTCTGCCTCCAATGCAGAGCCCTCGTCCGAGCCTTCCCCAAACTCCAGGACTGGTCCATGTTCTTCTCCAATCTCCTCACTGTCTGACTCTACTGTCAGCTCCACAGGCCACCAGCAGACCACAACACAACCCTCTGCCAGTGAAAATGGAGCTTGAGAGGGCTGCATGGAGCTTAAGAGCTGAGGTGGCGCAGTGGTTAAATGCAGTACTGCAGGCTACTTCAGCTGACTGCAGTTCTGCAGTTCAGCGGTTCAAATCTCACCGGCTCAGGGTTGACTCAGCCTTCCATCCTTCCGAGGTGGGTAAAATGAGGACCCAGATTGTTGTTGGGGGCAATATGCTGACTCTGTAAACCGCTTAGAGAGGGCTGAAAGCCCTATGAAGCGGTATATAAGTCTAACTGCTATATAAGTCTAACTGCTATTGCTATTGCATGCAACAGCTGAAAACAGAGCTCAGGAGCTGTTTTTGCTGGCTGAGCACTCGGACCAACACAGGTGCCCCTGACAGGAGTGACACGCCCACCCTGCCCACATCCACCCAGGCCCCCTAAGGTCAAACGCAACCCTGATGCAGCCCTCAATGAAATCGAGTTTGACACCCCTTTAAAGTTTTAAAAGTTCGTGTCAGTTTTTCAAACTGAACCTTGAGACAAATAAGCAGCCAATTCAAATCTTGTACAACTGGGAATAATACACCTTGGTCAAAGTAAAGTTGAAAGAATGATGGCTGTGGACTCAATAAAAGCAGATTCTCAAGGCAACTGTTCTGTTTCAAACCTTCTGAATCAGAAATGTCCTGATTGATCATAGCAATTGTGTTCATTCTGCCATAAAATATAACACCACTAGTAAAAAGCAACAATCAATAGCTTTACTCCTGAAATGCTAAACACTGGAAAGGAGAGAACAACATCATTGAGTGAGACTAATATTCACAATCATAATTTTAATAGTAGGCATATTAATTATGCCTATTAATTAGGAGCAAAAGGATTGATCTGTGATATTTAATAATCTATGAAATTCCTCACCACATGATGTAATGATTACTGTTAACTTGAAAAGCTCTAAAAGAGGATTGGATAAATTCAAGTGGAGCAAGACTATTAATCTGGAGACTAATTTTTTTTAACATACTTCCTTTATTTTAGAAAATGATAAAATATAGGCAAAATATAATAAGGTATGCTGCAATAATAAAGTTAAACAACCCTTAAACTTAAAAATAATTTAAAAAGAAAAAAAGAGGCTAAATATACTTATTTATCGAAAGTATAAATAGTGACTGGTTTACTAAAATTATCATATAATACTGTAGTAGCATCAGATACAATAGATTATTAAAAAATACAAACCTGTGACAAATAAGAACATATTACTTCATCCTTTGATTAATGGAAAATATTGCCTTGTGCAGGGTGGATAAGTTATGCATTTCCAAAAGCCATTCCTTAACATTTGGAATGATATATTTTTTCCAATTTCTCAATTGTACCCTGCACAGTAGAAACACAATTCTTCAAACAATCAGATTCAGAGAAATCAGATCCAGACAAATCTTATTGCATTCTTTGACAAAATTAGTGGACCAAGGGAATGCTGCCAATATAATTTACTTGGACTCCAGTAAGGCATTTGATAAACTAGACCATAACCTACTACTGTACTTGATAAGCTCTGATATATAATGCAGCATCATGTTAATGCATGGACAATCCTTATTCTGAAATTGGAAGGCAGAATGTGCCTCCAAATACTGAACAACTCATAGTGTACAATAGCAACCTTCTGCCTACCAGTATTCCAGAGATATCTGGTTGGCCATTGTGAGAAAGAAAATATTGGATCAATATAGATTTGGGGGTGGTATGTAATGTTGCTAATTATTATATATCCACTCCATATTTATGCATTATCTTTTCTCCCTACAAATATCTGGAAATTTTCCTAGATGCTCTACGCACATTTCTATTGTATTTTAAAATAAAGCTTTCATCTATATTTATACGTGGGAGAAAAAGTTCATATTGAAATCAAGTGGGGATTTCAGCATAAAATTCTGTTATAAACTTGTTGCCCTGATTGGTAATAAAAATTACCCCAGCTTTCCTTTCTCAAATTTGAAGTAAGAAATTACTAATAAAACAATGGCCAACATAATCTTACATAGCATACAAATATTTGTGTAATGATTTCCTAAAATCTATTTTGAAATTGCATTGATTTGCTACCTTCAAGCCAATCTTGACACTTGGCAACTGTATGAAAGGTCTATAAGATGACCTTGGCAATATTGCAGAAATGGTTTGTCATTGCCTTGTTCTGGGATAATTTTTGACTTCCGAGTCTAGTTGACAGAAAGCAACTGGTGACACATCCACAGTCACACAGTGGCTTCTGTTCCTAAGGGAGAGCCAGAAACTAGGTCTCTCTACTCCTAAACCAACATCTTTACTGGTATACATTACAGGCTGTCAGAAATAATAATTGGAGAAAATAAGCTTGGAAAATCCTAATGTTTTTGTTTGGTGTGCAACCCACCAGGGGTGGGCTGCTGGAGGTTCACAAGGGTTCTGGACAACCTCTAGCTAAGATTCTGTGCAGTTCAGAGAACCTTCAAATCCCACTTCTGGCTGGCCCTGCTCCCCCCCCTCCTCCCAGGAGTCCCCATGCAGCCCATTTTGTATGCAGGTAAGTGCAGGGCACATGTGGAGGCTTACGGAGGGAAAGAAATGGCCCTACCGGAAGTCTGGGAAGGCCAGAAACAGGCCCATTTCCAGTCTCAGAGGGCCTCCGGAGCCTGGGGAGGCTGTTTTTGCTCTCCTGGAGGCTCAAGGAAAGCTTCCGGAACCCAGGGAGGGCAAAAATGCCCTCCCTGCCATGGTTCTGGAAACTGACTAGGCCATGCCTATGATGGCTACATCCACCCAGCAATCAAGCAGAGAATCCCTTGTTAAAATTTTGGAAGCCCACCCCTGGAACCCACCCTTTACTACTTAAAGTAATACATATGCCTGGCCATTTTGAATTGTTTAGCAAGCCAAGAAATCTTTGACTTAGCATCACGTGTGAATGAATCAATATAATCAATGCAATCCGTGACTCATGTAAAGCTTTTATTTTCAGGAGGACATATCACTGGCTTTCATGCTGTTTGTAAAACAAATGGTTTTGCTGATGCTACATATCGGTGCTGAAGTTTCTCCATTTTCCTAGCAGCTGGCTGGCATTTTTGTGGCAATCAAGCTTAATGGGGGCTTTTGTATAGCTGTGAGTGGGCATTGAGTTTGTGTAGCTATTAACAAAATAGGCAAAGCTGCTTAGAAAATATTTATAGGCTGAGGTGTACAATTACTGGCAGATGGGGGTAGAGGAAAATTTCTCCACTATCACTGGTATACGTGAAACTTATGTTTCTATCCATATTGACTAAGAGTACTACTGTGGTAATTTGTTTCAGGTCTCCACAAAATGAGAATTGTTCTGCTTGTTTCTCTGCTACCACTGTTTCCTTCCCCAGCTTCGCCATGTTGGTTCTGGTGGATCAGGGGAAGAAAACAGTGGTAATGCTAGAGCTTCACATATACCAGAACTGCATGAAAAATATTAGTTTAAATGGTGAATTTTAACAAATGAAACAGAAAAATAACTATGAATTGCGTCTTTTGCTACCTGAATTTGCTTCTCCACATAATCTTCACCAGCTTCTACCAATGATTGGTAACAGGGGTGGCATTCCACCTTTCACGCATGCCTTTGTCTAAAAAAAGGGGGCCTAAATGGGATGCCGTAGAGCTGGGGCAGGTGGGTGGGGTCACCTGTCATTTCTGCTACCAGTTCGGGTGAATCGGTCAAAACTGGCCGAATACCACCTCTGATTGGTAAGTTTCTTAAAGACAACCCCTCCTCCATATTTCACATCTTCATCCAGTTTCTTACAATTCTTTTCCCCTCTTTACTTGATCAAACAGATGCACAAAGGTATTCCTTCTTACGTGAAATGTGTTGTTGTCTCAAGCTGTCCATTTTTCTTAATCATACAAACCAGCTTGTTCTGCTTCACCATCTTTTATATTTTTGGGAGGCTAGCAATGTGCAGTAGTCACCTCAATACAATCTTTGCCATGGACAACTTTTATGCAGTTATGAATTTCAATTGGGAGTCCTCCAGCAGAGAAAAAAAATCAAATCTCTGTGTATTGCTTAAACTGCATTGACAACTACTTGCTGCAGGCTTCCATTTTGTAAACAATAGTAATACACACAGTCCTCACTTATCAAGTGCAAGTAGGGCCAGCAACCCCATCACTAAGTGAGGAGGGTAAAGTGACACATCATGTGACTGTGCCAACTTACAACATCCAATCCAGTTGCAATAGTTAAGCAAATCAGACATCATTGTTAAGTGCAAAGTCACATGAACTCAATTTATGAGTTCTTGCTGGCATTGCTGATCAGAAGCTGGTTTTGAAGATTGCCAATGTTGATCATGTGACTTCAGGATGTTGCAATCATCATAAATATGCACCAATCGCCAAGTACCCAAATTGTGACTGTTGAATTACAGAGATGTTGCAATGGCCACAACTTTGAGGACCAGCTGTAAAAATTCTTTACTAGCGCCATTGTAACTTCAAATAGTCAATGAACTATACCTGTCAGTGACTGAGAACTATCTTTTTGTACCGTGTCAGAATTTCTAGCATATCAGTTCTGCCATCTGTTGGAAGTTATTGACTAGTTATTGGAAGTAATATTGGCACCACTACTTTTCATTTAACTTTCAAAGTTCTTTGTGGAAGAAAAACAGCTCCCAGTAACTATATCCATCCAAAGCCCCACAAATTCTTTGACTAACAGAATTATCTGGGGTCACTGTCTGGATTCATATAGCTGGTTCATGTAGTTATTTAGCTTTGTATATTCTATGATCCCAATCATTGCAAATTGTAAACCATGGTTTATGGCAGGAACAGATAATGGGCATCCTTTGAGATGCTATAGGACCAGAGTTCCTGTTAGTTCAAGCCCTTTTAGTCAATAGTGAGGAGTCTGCAGTTGCTGTCTAACAACATAACAGGGATCCTCTATTCATGTCCCTTTCTCCTTTATGGCATTGCATGTTGTATGAATCCAGGCATTTCTGATTTATTCTGTAAACAAAGAATAAATAAGTGAATTGTAGAAACAAAACCATTATCGTGCACAAACCAGTTTTTGAGAAATCACATGAAAAATGGAGTTTGTAAATCAAATTAGGGATCAAAGTCAAATGCATATAAAAAGATTATATAATGTATTAATAGAAATGGATTCAGAAACAGAATTAGTCAAAGACTGTATGATAAAGTGGGCACAAAATTTTGAAGAACCAATAATGTTGGATACATGGGAAAAGATATGGGTAAGAAATGTAAAATTCACACAAGCCCAGAATTTGAGAGAAAACTTTTATAAGATGTTTTATAGATGGCATTTAGATCCTAAAAAACTGGCTTGTATGAATCCGAATTTACAACCTAAATGCTGGAGATGTGATTGTGTTGATGCTACATATTACCATATATGGTGGACTTGTAAAAAGGTTAAAGCATTTTGGATAAAAATATGGTGGATTCTGCAAAATGTTCTTTAAAAAAGGATAAAGTTTACCCCTCAGTTATTCCTGTTAGGTATAACTACTGATTGTACTGTTATAGAGACTAACTTGATTTTGTATTTAATAACGGCAGAAAGACTGTTGGTGGCGCAATACTGGAAGAAGGAAGATTTGCCTACTGTTCAAGAATGGACATTAAAAGTAACAAACCTAGCAGAGATGGCTAAAATATCAGCATATTTCAAGGATCACTCAAATGAGAGATATAAACTGGAGTGGAGAAGATGGATTGACTATACTCAAAATAAATATGGGACTAAGAAATTCCAGATAGTTTATGATTGAAGAAACAAGGAATGATATCATCTGTTTAGAGCTAGCCTAGCAAAGAGGAGTTAAAGCTCAAATGAAAGACGATACTAACTTTTTTTAAGTTTATTTCAGAACATCTTTGTTAAAGATTTATACCCTGTATTTGTTATGGGAAGTTGGGGGGGGGAGGTTGGGGGGGTGGGGTTCGGGTGGGGAGGGCAGGGGGGAAGGTAAACATTTGCAAAAAAAAAATTTCCAAAAATTTTCAATTAAAAAAAATGGAGTTTGTAGTAGTATACTATGTTCTTTCAAATGCCTGTTCAGTTTCTTTTAAAAACAGTGATATAAACTTTGAATACATAAATACATAAATGTTGCCATGTAATGGACATGCCACAGCTGACATGCCACAGACAGGTTGGAACAGATTATTTCCCCCCACATAACTGTTTTCCACCTTCATTGTCATTCAAATCAACCCTTGCACAATCCACTCCGGTAGTCAGAGAGCCATGGGATCTTTCTGAAGTCCTGTCAGCATTTATACATTTTATTTCATTTTTGTTTACTGGCATATAAATCTCATTGTGTTTAGTGTGGCTTACTCTCAGTGAAAAATGTCCTTTCTAGAAATCTCTGATATGGTCAGATATGTTTGCATCCTTATCACCTCCTGTTCCAGTGATCCTATGTGAGATACCAAGGCTTATTTGCTTCTATACAGTTTTACATTGAACAATAAATAAATATTTATAAGCCATTCTTCATAGTCTCTTTGCCCCAATCTAGTTTATCTTTGTCAGCTTTGTGAGATTTTCCAGACAAGAAGCACATTCAGATGAACTAATTCTACTTAATTGTAAGGTTAGGTTAACAAATCTTGCAAGTCTGAATATATTTTTCTCCCCCCACCCCCGTTGCATTTACAGCCAAAAAACTAGGAAGGGTTCCTTCTGAGATGTTTACCATGTCCATATTCCTGCTGCAGACTAAGCTTATCTGACCATCCCCTGGCTATGGTCTTCTCTTGTTTCTCAAGGTAATTCCCATGTACCATTGCAATGTTGAGATCCATGATGCTTACTGGTCTCAGCATTAGAAGGTCAGTAAACACAACTTTGCAAAATTGTGTTGAATTGTTCCTATTTCAGGGGGGAAGGAGGATAATTTACATGCTTGGCTTTGGGACAGGAGATGGTATCTGAGATTCAATGAAGAATTGCATAATAGAGAGCAGGATTTACATATTTGAAAGGAAGATGAACATCAGCATGACACAGAGGCAAGAATGATGTGAGGCAGTCAGTTTCAGACCATTTATCAACTTCCTTGAAGCTCTGATTTTAAAATAAAGCAAAATCAATAGCCAACAGATTCCTGTGGACTGGAGGGAATTCAGAGAAAAGCAATATCAATGATGAACCAGCAGAGTAATTGATTGATGAGGAGAAGGTTAAAAGTTTCACAGTCTGGCTTTGCAATAACAATGGTTTCCAGTCAATCCCCAGGCGCAGTTCAAAATGCTGGTTTGAGCCAACAAATCTCTCCACATAGCTTGAGGCCATGGTGAATTACCTGAAGGATTACCTGAAGATTACCTGAAGGAACCCTTGTTTCCACTTAACGTCATTCATGCCAGCTTCTGAGGTACAATGAATGAATGATGACACTTGACAATCCTTTTCCACTGAGGTATACAATATCTGGAATTCCCAGAAAAGTACATCTGCACTAGCCATACGGTATTCTTTGTTTTCTGGTGGAAAAGGGACTGTTGCAAGAATGGGTGTTCTACGTGGCAATCAGGTTTTAAAACTATTTGTTCTTTGTGGTGAATGCCTGTGTATGTATGTAAGGTGTACTAGCTTTATTCTTAATACAGTGGTACCTTGGTACACATTATAATTGATTCCAGGAGACATGATGATTACCAAAAATGATGAGTACCAAACTCATTTCCCCCACAAGGAATAATGTAGTGAGTCACAAGGCAACGACTCTGGCAAAATTTAGCTTGTTTTGTTGAGTACCAAACAAATGATAAGTACTGGGACAAAAGTTTTGTGTCAAAATGTGTTGAGTATTACATTTGATGCATTTCAGAGTAGTTGAGTACCAAGGGACCACTGTATATCCTTTCATATCCTTTCGTATGCAAATATCTCAGTTATACACTCAAGTTTAGATATACCTTTTCCATTAATACAATTTTTCTGTGTGCAGTTTTGGTGAAGAAAGATTGGTTCTAGCAGACTAATTAATTACTGTCTATCTGGATGTGTGGTTTGTACCAATTCATTCTGCCTGAAATATCTGGCAGATAGCTTTTTGATCTCCTATTTGGTTTCATGCTATACTGGTAAGTTTTTAGGAGCCCATCTTCAGTCTCTCAGCTGCTTTTTTCCCCAGCAATTATCTAACTGACATGGTGATCAATTATTTTTAGCAACTTGCTCTGGCCTTTGTTTCAGCCAGAGACCCTGTTCTTCTGTCTATAGCAGGCCATATCATCTGCGTAGAAGGCTCTCATCATTCTCATTGATGGTCTCTGACCCACAATGAATAAATGGCTTAATACACACTTTAGTTCTGTGGCTGAAAGTATCAAGCTTTTGGGATTGCTGTCATTTTTCACACAAAGTACATGATTTCATCAATGGTAGCACAAGCCTGATGCAAACTATCCTTCTTCTCTTCTCCTTCTCCTTCTCCTTCTCCGTCTCCTTCTCCATCTCTGTCTCCTTCTCTGTCTCCATCTCCTTCTCTATCTCCTTCTCCTCCATCTCCTTCTCCATCTCCTTCTCTGTCTCCATATCCTTCTCCTCCTCCATCTAATTCACCTTCTCCATCTCCGTTTCTGTTTCCTCCTCTGTCTCCATCTCCTTCTCCTCCTTCACCTCATTCTCCTTCTCTGTCTCCATCTCTGTCTCCTTCTCCTTCTCCTGCTCTGTCTTCTCTCATTTATTATCTATTTACTGCTGGGAAATCTCTTCCCTGAAAGAGAATGCTATGTCCTGCCTGATGTGTAGCTGGGGAAAAAAAATAAAATCCTGGCAAAGCCCCCATAGAAAAACAAAAAAGTGAAGCAGTTATATGTTCTTTATGTTCTGGTAAACTTGTTAACCAAAAGCACAGCAGTATCAAATTATTTCATATTTCTGGACTTAAGAACAATCCAGTTGTTAAACATCAAAGAGCAACAGCAATGCCTGTCTGCTCATCTACTTAGCAGCAAGGAGCTGGCTACCAGTTGCAGATGTACATGGATGGGGTAATGGAAAACATCATCACTGTGACTTCTCTTTTCTAGGCTGCTATTTAAAAAATGAAAGGGGGGAGAGAATAGGCTGCCTAGAAGAGCAAGGCTAGCCTTATTTCTCCAACAGCTACATTTGCTGTTATGAGCCTTATTTAAATAAATGATGCAATTACTGAGAAATAAATAAAGAGATGGGATTACTGCCAAAACAGAGGATTCCAATTTGTATCTTTTTTGGTGCTTTGGGGATTTGCTTTGTGGTAAAAAGAGGCAGACAACGTTGTTTTGGAAAAATCTGATGAGTAAAAGTAGCGTTCCCACATCTGTCAAATTCTTTCAACACAGAGACTTTCACATATCCTACTCATGGGCTCTTTTATCTTCTCACTTCTTTTTTCCCCTTCTTCCCAAGATTCTCCTCCTTGTTTTCCCTCCCTTTCTTTTCATAGACACATAGACTGAATTCACAGTTCTTACACACATCATCTAACTTGCTGGAACACAAAACTCCATTGGACTTTTATCTTTGACTAAAGTGTTGCACAATCCAGTCACTGGATCTAACTTTAGAATAGTTACTCTCTGCTCTAATTATTATTTAATCCAGCAAATAGTTGGACCAGGATAAAACAATAAAATGGTCTCTTTTGATAAATTTGGTTTCTTATTTCCACATGGCCACCTTTTCTTCCTTAGCATCTAAATTACAGAGATGTATGGCCATTAATCATGTGGATTCTTTGACTTCAATCTCACTTTTTTTTCGGTCCATCTGACTATGATGACTAGTATGGAGGGTTGTGCATATTTACCTGTAGGAAGCCAATTTTCATTCCTCTAATCAGTGTTAAGATCTATGGAGCTTTCCTGATTCAGTCTGTTACTTTTAACATTGGCAAAGCATTTATATGACTTTTCCCAACTGTTCTTAGAAATTCAGGGGCTTCCAACAGAGAATAGAAGAAAAACCTTTCATAACTCACAATCACCCATATAGCTTCATGAAATTTATTTTCAGCTGGCAGAATTCTTAGGTACCTTGGTTTTAGCCCTAACCCCAACTTTCTTTTCAGGGCTAAACTGGTGTTTACCTATTAATTTTTTTTTCTATTTACACCTCTACTCAAAGCCATCATCTCCATTCTATCAAATTGTAATCTGTCGTGTATTTCTTGAATGCTGACTCCATTACTCTTTTTATTTGACCCTAAAACATAGAAGTGAGTGTTTTAACATCTTTATTGTAAATTGTAAGGCTGGCTTCTGTATTTGTTTTCTTTAATTTGTTCTTTTTTATGTTTAATCTTAGCCCCATATTTTTACTGAGTTTCTTAATTTTCATTACTAGAGCTTCCAGATCATTTGTGTTTTTATTTATCAGAATGGGCTATTAATGCTTTTTTCTTCCAATTTAAAATAATAATTATTTTCTTTCAGGTTACCCTCAATACAATATTTAGCATATAGGTTGACTAAATAAGGGGAGGTATTCAGCCATTTCTTTGCCAACCTAGAGTCAGTGTGCTTCAACATATTCCTTCCAGACTGCGGTTTTCCGACCTTTCATAGATTTTTCATAGAGACATTGAGATATTCTAGGATTCCTATTTTCTCAAGGACATTCTACTGTTTGACATGATTCATAAATCCAAATACCTTTCAATAATCAATGAAGCATATATTGACTACATTTTGGTGTTTGGATTTTTCAATTATTCACAACGCATTAGGAATGTTTAGCTTTTTCTAAAATCAATTTGAAGATCTGGCATTTCCCTTTCCTTGTAGGGGTCTAATCTGTATTGGATGACACTAAGCATTATCTTGCTAGTGTATGAAATTAAGGATATCATGCAAGCATTTGCACACTGAAAGTTTCCTCTTTTGCTATTGGTAATGAAGGCTGCTCTCTTACAATCTGTTACTCGTTCTCCAGATCTGCTGGCGTTGTTTGGTTAGATTACTAATTTTTATTCTGCTGCTTGCCACTTTTCTATAGATATTCCATTTCTGTAGTCTTCCCGCTTGGTGATAACAAGAGTACGGATCTAACTTCATCTTCCAAGACTAGTGGTTTTTGTAAATGGAGAATATCTTTTTAGGTGTTTTGGATGTTATCTCTGCTATAGAGGATTTCAGAATTTCTATCATTGTTTGATCTTTTTTGAATCAGTTATTATATCTCCATTTGCATCCAATAGCATACTAATTTGAGGTTGGAGCCTCCTTTGGAGTTTGAAGAGCTTTGGGGAAACTTACTTTGTTTTTACATGTCTGTTTCTGCTTTAATGTCTTTGGAGAAATCATTGTAATACTGTTTCTTGTCTCTTCTAACAATTGTTGATATAATTATTATTTTTGTTAAAATCATTTCTGAGACCTTTATCTCATTTCATTTTGACTCCTGTTCTTCTCTTGGCAACTTCCACTATCTGTTCAAACACCCAAGTGATTTCTTCTGTTTTTTCATCTCTGGCATCTCATTTCATGTTCATTCTTAACAACCTCTTTGATTTCATTCCCATTTTGAGGTTCAGGACCTCAAAGCAATTCCTGTTCTTTTGCTTGAAATTCACGAGTCTTTGATCATATCATTAAAATTAGTTGGCCTTGTTCTTCCACTTTAGCATGGCTTGGACTTGAACATGAGGACTTCACGATCTATTTCACAGTCAGCAACTGATCACATCTTTACTGTTATAATTGAGCCACCCCATCTGCTTCTACCAATAATAGAGTCAGTTTGATTTCCATATGCTCTGTCTGGTGAATATCCACGTATATGGCTGTTCCTTGTGGTTGTCTGAAGAATGTGTTAACAATAAAGAGATCATTGGATTGACAGAAATCAATACATCTGTCAGGGTTCCAAGTAACACCCCTAATGAAAGAAGACTCTGAGGCTTCAGTTGCCCCCAAGTTTATTAGAGATGTCATATCTGTCCGTCACATGATGCAAGCAGGCACCATCCAAAACTGGAGATGCCTCCCAGTTACATCATCATCAGCTGCAGGGCAAGATGTCCTTGGCTATCTGAGAGAAGAATGCTATTTTGACCATATATCAGCCATACTCTACGTAATTCCCTCTCCCATTTTCCCACAGTAGAAAATGTGGCAGGCCTAAAGGCCTAATATAAAAGATGGCTTCCAGGTCTGACATCATTCGTCTGATTTCTTCCTCTTTCAAGTTCATACAATCCAAATATGTTTTCAATTTTTGGCATTTTCCAGCCACAAGTCAGGTATCTTCCTTCCATGTTCTGTCAATTTCACATTTCAGATATAAAACTCATGAATCTTCTCTTTTTCTGCAAGAGTTCTTAGAGCATAAACCTGGGTAACCATCAGGAGTGAAATTCAGCAGTTGTGGAGAACCAGTAGCGGACATTTTGAGTAGTAGGGAGCCGAGGTGGCGCAGTGGTTAAATGCAGCACTGCAGGCTACTTCAGCTGACTGCAGTTCTGCAGTTCGGCTGTTCAAATCTTACCGGCTCAGGGTTGACTCAGCCTTCCATCCTTCCGAAGTGGGTAAAATGAGGACCCGGATTGTTGTTGGGGGCAATATGCTGACTCTGTAAACCCCTTAGAGAGGGCTGAAAGCCCTATGAAGCGGTATATAAGTCTAACTGCTATTGCTATTGCTAGTTTGGAGAACCAGCAAATACCACCTCTGCCTGCCCCAGAATGGAGTGGGAATGGAGATTTCCTTCCCCCAGGATTCGGGAGGGAATGGGGATTTTGCAGTATCCTTCCCCTGCCACACCCACCAAGCCATCCCCAAAGAACTGGTAGTAAAATAATTTGAATTTCATCACTGGTAACCATCATATTAAAGGATTGTCCGTAAAATTCAATTGATATTATGACATTGTACTTAAGTATTGTCCTTGCTAAATCTTTACTGACTGTGAAAGCAGGTGCAGAGGGACAAAAAAAGATTTGGCATGCCTTAACCTAACCTGCTGTCCTTAGGTGAAGATGCTTTCTCTTCCTTAATATTGGAGTAAGATTCAATTGCCATATTGGTTTTTCTGTACAAAACACCATAAGGAGCCATTCCATCTGTTTTAAGTAGGAAAAATGTTGGACTGGTGCTGAGAAAATTCTCAGTACACATTTTTAGTTTCATCTTTTTAGTTAGTATCTTGTTCCCCAAAATATGTGTGGCTGAGAGAGCGTGTACATGAAAGGAAGCAGATATTCATTCTACCAGCTTAATACAAATGCAGTCATATTAATCCTGGGTCATGCTGTAACAGAAAGCTTTCTGTACAATCTCAAATGTTGCAAATTGGTTACATGAGCATCATAAATTATTCTATCTGGCAGAGAAGAGGCAATTTTGGTAGGTGCATGTTAACATATTAGATTGAAGGAAGGTAAATCTAATGTGAGACTGACTTCTCCCTAACTATTTGAGACTGATTGATTGATTTTATTTGATTTTATTTGTCTTGTATGCCGCCCACTCCCGAAGGACTCCGGGCGGCTCACAATAGACAAGGGAAAGGGGGATAAATAGACAAAGACAAAGACAACACTTTAAAAAAAAATACAATATTCACAATTTCCATGGGGCTCCATGTTTCACAAGCCCCCCGGCCTGCTGGAGCAGCCAAGACTTGGTGGTTTTGCGGAAGGCCGGGAGGGTAGTAAGGGTCCGGATCTCCACGGGGAGGTTATTCCAGAGAGCTGGAGCTGCAACAGAGAAGGCTCTCCCCCGGGGAGTCACCAGCCGACATTGGCTGGCAAATGGAATCCAGAGGAGACCTAACCTGTGAGATCTAATCGGTCTGAGGGAGGTAATCGGCAGGAGGCGGTCTCTCAGGTACCCAGGTCCAATGCCATGTAGGACTGAGAAGCATCGTTCTTTGCATCTAACTCCCATGTGGGGAATCAAAGGCAGTTTCTGAAAAGAATGAGTTTTCAACAAGACTGGTAAGTTTCAGTGAAATCATCTTATGGGGTTAATTATTTTTGAGAACTACAAGATATTACCTAAATCATAATTTATTTTGTATAACTAAGGTATATAGCAGGGTTTAAGGTAGAGTGCATGTTGACAATTCAGAGAAACCAGCCCAATTTATCTAAGACCAGTTCAGAGCCATTCCCTAATTAAACTTAAAGAGTTTCGATTTGTTTCTTTGTAGAATTTCAGCACTGGTTTTCTTGATCTCTGCAAATCAGCAAATATTTATACATCTGGTTGTATAGAATTAGATCAAATCTTCACTAATGATCAATACATATAAGAGATGAAGCCTGCTAAAAAATTTGGCAAACAGATTGCAATTTCGTATGAACTTAAATTTTGATTTAAAAGAACACAAGATTATCAAATGACTTCGTTAGTTCTTGCTGATTATATTAAATGTGAAGGCCTTGCTACTTTAAAGAGAACAAGGCATACCATTTTTTGTATACACAGCTGAAGGCGGTGTATGTAACCGAAGTCCTTACTGTTTCAGAATGTTTTTAAAAGGTTCTGTTTATTTCCCAGTATTTTGATAATTGAACATAGAGATAGTCATAAATACTTGCGATGCTTAAGAAAGATTAGTACAAGAGTTAGGTAATTGGTACATTTAAGGCTCTTTCTGCATAAAATGAAGGGACTCAAAGCAAGGCAAATCCATAATCTTGATCATTTTTTCTTAGCAGTGAGGGCCCAGATAGTCCTTTTCTAATCAATTTAACTTGGATCCCCTATAATTATCACCACTTATTTGTGATGTTCAAGAGACTGACCCAAAAAGACTGGCATTAAAAAGTGAAAAACGTGTCAATATTTTTTAAAACATCAATAAATCCAAAGCCATTTCATCAATTGAAAATCCCATTGAATGTTTTGTTTTTTTCAGTTGACACCCTAATCACAGAAAAGTCAGTAAGAAAGAGATAAATGATAGGGATAGAATTTGCACTGGAAGAAGGGTCTGAATCTTCATGTTCTCAAACAAGCATCTAATGCAAACTTCCCCAATTATCTATCATCAAAAAATATTTTAACATTCCTGCTCCTGGAAGAAACAACTAGTAGAGAGAGTGGTGGAAACTGAAATGGTCCTGCACTTCATTAGAACTCGTCCTTAAAATAATAAGATTAAAATCTTTAACTATAACCAGACTAGAGTCATCAGTCATACAATTTCAGTGGCTTTTCTCCCGCTTCCCTTTCTTCTTACTCTCACTTTTTATTTGCTAAGAAACTTGGCAGGGATTTTGCAGAATCACCAAATGGTGTTTCTTGGAAGGTGCATTACATTTCCAGTTGGTTTCACAAATGTCTGCCGGCCACAGACATTTTCCAGATGTGTTTTAATCAACCAGTTGTGGCTCTGGACAGAATCCATTAAATGTGATGCATACCTACTAACAAATATCTTGCTTCCCCTGAAAATTCCTTTTTGTGCTGTAAGGTTGTCTGAATTGTTGAGAATATAAAAGAAGAAAAACAAAACAAAAACAAAGCAATGTGCTTTTTTCAAACCTTTAGCAGCAAAGCATTGGTTGATACCATGCTATTTTATGCTTCTTAGCTAGATAAATGAGTGTATTTTACAACTTCCAAATGTTTATGGCTTCAATGGTGCAGATCACTCTCTTCCTCCCTCCCCCTCCCTCTCTTTCATCTAGACATTTTGTAATATTCAGTAGATCTTACTCCCAAGGAAGGATGAGATTGTAGTAGTCTTTATTTATTCCCATTTGTATAGCTGGATTTCTCATCTATATATAAAAAAGTGAAATATCACCAACTCAGTATCACGAAATCTCCAGAACTGTAAGCCTACAATGTTCTTCTCGGCTTCAAGGTGATCACTAAGAAAGGATTTTTCTAAATGACCATCAGATCATTAGTATTTCTTATACAGTACTTAACACTCTCTGATGTTAAGGAGTTAGACATTCCACTCCCCCTCCCCACCTGAGAAGAACTCTGTTCCAACTGTCCCTTGGCTTGGGCGTGGCCAGCGCATGACACATCTGGCCCATGGGATGGCAGTTTAGATATTCTACTTCCCCTCCCCACATGAAAAACACTCTGATGCTAAGGAGTTAGATTGAGGGAGAGAAGGGGATAAGATAGGAGAAACCTCTATGGGGCAAGCTTGAGGGAAAGAAGGGGGATAGGAGAGGAGAGGCTTCTGTGGGTCAAACCTGAGGGAGAGAAGGAGAGAGGCGAGGCTGATCATAACTGCTCATTAATTTTCAAGCTGTAAGTGTTGAGTTATCAAGCCCAATCACATAGTTTCATAGCGGAGCATGGGTATCCTGTGCTTATAAGCTTGTTTATCTATAGCAGGAAAGTAAACATTTTGGCAGTGGTGACTTGTCTGGTGAAACAGGAGATGGCCAAGATAGACAATATTAAAGTAAGGGGAGTTGAATAGGCCATCTGGGTTATTTAAGTTCATTTTGTCCATTCAGAAAAACAATCAGCATTTTTTTAAAGGATTTTAAGCCCCTGCAATGAGAAACATTGTGTAGTGTGGTGGCTAAAGGCACCAAACTAAACAACCAGTAGATGATGAGTTTTAATCCTGTCTTATTTGCCATGGTGGTGCAGTGGTTAGAATGCAATACTGCAGACTACTTCTGCTGCCTGCCGGCTGCCTGCAGTTTAGCAGTTTGATCTAGACTGGCTCAAAGTTTACTCAGCCTTCTTAGCCTTCCGAGGTCGGTAAAATGAGGACCCAGATTGTTGGAGCCAATATGCTGACTCTATAAACTGCTTATAGAGGGCTGTAAAGCAATGTGAATCAGTATATAAATCTAAGTGCTATTGCCATTGCTATTAGAGTCATGGTAACAGAATGGTTAGAATGCAGTATTGCAGGCTAACTCTGCCCACAGCCGGGAGTTCGGTCTTGATCGGCTCCAAGTTGTCTTAGTCTTCCATCCTTCTGAGGTTGGTAATATGAGGACCAAGATTGTTGGGGGCAATATGCTGACTCTGTAAAACTTTCAGAGAATTCTGTAAAGCACTTTGGAGAAATATATAAGTGCTATTGCTAAGGAACAAACACAGATGGGTGTTTGGGGCCAGTTATTGTCTCTCAACCCTGAGAAGAATGAGGCAAAGGCAAATCAGTTGCAGAAATATTGTCAGAAAATTGCATGCAATCACTAGGAGTCAAAGGCAGAATCAATGACCTACACAGCAAACCTTTGGCAGAACTTAAAATTTTGCTTCATAACGAAAGGAAAGATGCAACTATTTTTAGCTCCTCTCATTCCAGAAAGGATCTAATGGATATTTTTAATAGATTCTGGAACCTGTTAATGCAGTTTGTGGCTTGCCTACACCCAATGGATGCCGTAATGGTTTTCCCTCTCTCCCTCTCTTCACGGATGAATTCAAATTGTTGTCATTGAGACTCACTTCTTACAAATGTATTTACATTTTCTCTTTTTCCATATGGCTCTATGGTGACTCATCATGTATGTGGCCCAGGTCCAGCAGTTCCATGCTTTGGATAATAAGTCATTTTTATTTTAAAAGAAAGTCCTATATAATCTGTTTTATCCTAGCAAGTAATTTCCTAGGGCTATGTACATTTCAAACATAATCTTGAAGAAGTATGTTAGGTCTTCCTGTACACAAGCATGGTACTTTTTTCCTCTACATTAAAAAAGTTACATGAGCCTGAGAAAGGAGCTGATGTTGCGATGATACGGACGTGCGATTTCGGAGCTCTGAGATCACAGCCAATACTTTTACTGCTGGGTGGCCCATCTGGACCTAAACCGTCCCGAAGAGATGGTGACAGGGAAGAGTAAGTCTTGCTGATCTCATGGACATCGCAAAGTCCCTGACTGATCCAAGAGAATCTCTTCTAGCTGGTGATAGAAGCGCAGCCCCAAGCTGCTGAAGTTGGGACAGCTCCGCAACCAGAAGAAAGTGGAAAGAGAAAGTGTGTCCATCTGGTGAGGAAAATTTATTTTTACGAAAGAGACTGCCCAAAAAAGATTAAAACTAAATTAAACTTGTAAAGAAAAGAAGAGAAAATAAATGGTGAATTTAAGCTATTTTGGACACTGTGTTATCCTTTTTTTAAAATTGTCTCCTACTTTTTAAAGTGAAAGTATTGGCTTTTCTTCTACTTTTTTTTACCTATGGATTAAATCTTTTTTTTACTTTCACAATACTGGCTTGGATGGGGTTTTTTTCTTTTTCTTTTGTTCCATTTAAGAGCTTTGTTTCTTTTAAACTTGGAATATAAAGAGGATATAAAATGAATATAAAGAAAGCAGTAATATCAGAAGAAAAAGAAGTTACACTGCCACTGGAGGTTGGAGGCTGAGTTCTGGAAATATCTTTCTCTCTCTTTTCTTTGATCATTTTGACCTTGCACTACAAAGGTTTTAGCTTGCAAAGAGATAAGATGGGTTGTTTATGCAGGTGCCCTTTGGATGTCTCTTTGGCAGCGAGAGAGAAGTGAAAAACAAAGCTTTGTTTTCCAACTAGAGTGGCAGTGTTTATAAATTGGACAATGACACAATACCAAGAAGAAACCATAACATTACAACAGATTATGTTTGAAATTCAAAAATTATTAGAAACATCAGAGAGAATTGAGAAGAAATTGGAAATTATAGATGGTAATATGGCAAAATTTGATGAAATTGAAGATATCCAGCTAATGGAAAAAGTGGAGGTTAGAGTCTCAAAAACCCAATGGAAAAATGAACAAAGAGGCAAGATAACTATGGATATTGACAATGATCTGAGTGTGATTGGAAATGGAAAGAATGAAACATGGAAAGGGAAGAGAGATGGAAAGGAGCTCTGCCCCAGATTTCAAGGTATAGAAGGAGAAAAAAGAGAAGAATTGATGGATTTAAGGAGAGGAACTTTGACAAAAGCACTACTGATAACCAAAGATAAGCTGATTAAAGAAACTGATGGAGGGTTTCGAGAATTTATAAGACATGCAACAAGCAACAAGGTGCAAAGAGAAGTCCACACAAAGTTTATTAAGGAAATAACCAGAAGATTAATCCCACATAAGGCAAAAGAAATAAGATTGTACTACTACTGGAAAGACACAGGTTGAGATATGAAAACTATTAACAAAATACTAGTTAAATAGTTAAAATTAGAGCATTATGTTAAAATGAAGTGATAATGGATATAGCTAGATAGATAATTGATAATGATATAAATATGTATTGGTTTGACAAGAGAAAATTTGGTGGAAATTTTGGTGACCATGAAAGGAACTTTGGAAATGAAAGCCTATAATATTGAAATTGGATTGATCATGGATATAGTTAGATAAATAATTGATAATGATACATATATATTGGTTCGACAAGAGGAAATTTTGTATAAATTTTAAATGGTGACCATGAAAGCCTATAATATTGAAATTGGATATAAATTGTAAACAGTGATTAAGAAAGGAGGTTTAGAAACTTTGTTATCAAACATAATTAAATTTTATTTAAAACATTTCACAAAGATAGAATGTTGTTGGATGATATTGAAAATAGACAATGTGTTTTTGCTTTGAATTTTGGAATATTGGTTATAAAGGGATGTTAAAACAACTATAGTCATATGAAGGATAAGGTATGATGACAGCAATATCTATAAATATATTTGATGTAAAATATATAATTTGATATGGATTATAGGCGATGACTGTGGAAGGGATGCACGAAAGTTCTTTGTAACCAATACACTTTTTATAATTTGTAATGGAATATGTTTTTATTGTGTCTCGTTTGTGTTTATTCAAAAAATAATTAAAAAAAAAAAAGTTACATGAGCCTGAAAAGCTGCTTTAAAGAGTCAGTTTATTAAGTGCCTCTCAAACTCTCCCAAAGAAGCTGGAAAAATGTGTCTGCTTTAATATATAGCAAATATATATATTGTCTCATCTTCTAAATTGAAGACTACATAGTCCTATTAATGTCTCTTTATACCATATGGAAGGGCAAGCTGAAATTAAAATAAGAGTTAAGCCACTCAGTTAATAAAGCATTAATTCTGTATCCTGTCATTAGTTCTCATGTTGTCCTCATCTGCCATGTGGCATCATTAAACATTTTTCTGTCATTTAATTGTACATTCAGTAAATATCTAAGAAGCTGAAACTGACCATATTGCTATGCTTCCCACATCTCTCTGCCTTCCTTTGTAGGTTTCCACCCACAGCATTCACTTTCCTCATTACGCTCTGATAAAGTAGGAAGATTGTTATTATGATCCCTGACAAGGCAGCATCAAGAATTATGCTGTGAAATCTAAAGAGACAGTTAATATAGAACTCACAGTCATAATTTAATCAAGGACTATTAACTTCACTTCCCTTTCTCCTGAGCTTCCCTCTCCTCTGGCCTGTCTCTCAGCAATGAGCTTTTGACTCAAGTCTTGCAGGATAGTTCAGTACCAGCAAAATCACCCATCAAAATGGGTTGCTAGAAGAGAAACTGCAAAGATCTCAACCAGCCTAGCCAATAAAGCTTCTCCTACACGTTTGTATGTAATGCAGATTCTACAATAGGATGATTGCACAGGTCTGTGACATCTGAACCAGTGGTGAAATGCAATTTGTTTTACTACCGGTTCTGTGGGTGTGGATTTGTGGGCGTGGCTTGGTGGGCGTGGCAGGGGAAAGATACTGCAAAATCTCCATTCCCACCCCACTCTGGAGCGAGCCAGAGGTGGCATTTGCCAGTTCTCTGAACTACTCAAAACTTCTACTCCTGTTTCTCCAGAACCTGCTGGATTTCACCCCTGGTCTGAACCTAATTCCATATACAGCCTTTGATGATAAAATGTGAATTCAGTAGATTAGATTGTTCCTGAGTTGCAGTCTTTGGGATTGGTGGCAAAAATGGCAGGTGATGAGAAAAAAGAGATACACATTTCCTTTTACCTATAATCACATCTTATTGTTGCCAAGTTCTTAGGCCTGAATGGTAATGGTACACAATTCATTCTTCATTATTCATTCACATTCCTCCAGAGAATCACTTGGGGAGTGGGGGGTGGCATATCCAGTTACAAAAATAAATTAGACCTAGTGATGTGCCTGTTTGATCAAAATACTGAAAGTGATCTGGAGAGAACTTCAATTAACCTCACATAGTCTGAATATATTTATGCTCAGGCCATGATAAAAAAACTGAAAGTCTAGATACCATAAAGATTTCCAACTTAGCCTGAGAAGCAACCAAATTGGGAAATCTTAGACATAAGTTTAAATAATAACCATTATATGGTGCAAAATATTTTTTGCGCTAATCATGTAATAACCATGGTTAGTGCAAAAAATATATATCCTGTGGAATAAAAAACAGTTATCATACTATTATACTTAGTAAACTTAGCAAACATGCAACTGGGAAGTTGACAACGTCATCAATTTTTGCTTCCAAAGGGGAATCATCTAAAAAAATTTAAGGAATTGATGAAAATAAGAATGATGGGAAAAGTCAACATGGTCAAATATCTTCGTACTGTCTGAAGTTTATTTAAAACCACCACAACTGAGGCTCAGCTAGAAAATATTCCCTAATATAAGAAAGGTCAGCCACATGCAGAAAAAGGCCAGCATGGCTTTCTGATAATATCCAGGAAGGTGCAAAGTTGTTTTCTCTCAGAAAATGGAAATCCAGTTCCTTCTGAGCAGAACAAAAAGGAGCAGCAGTTCTGACAGAATTACAAGGCATTTTAGGAGTGTAAGGCCAAAAGCATAAGGAGAAATAATAGGGGCTTCTTTAAAGATATACAAAGCATAAAACCAGCTGGGAAAGTAGTTTTCTTTGACGATTCCTTGATTCATTATGTGGCATTAAGTTAGTTTCAGCTCTTAGTGACCACATCCATTTTCTCCAGGATTTCTTAGGTGACAAAGGAACAAAAGTGGAGGTCAAGAAGATTTGGAGACTGCAGAGAAATTGAATGGGTTCTTTGCATCTGTTTTTATTACAGCAGATACTTGAGCCTGTATTGATTTACTTATAGTTGGAATTGGATCAGGTGAAGCCAATGAAAGAAATAAGCCATTTTAGGACATTTTGAAAGATTACACTTGGTTCTTGAGAGTTCCTAAAGACCTCAGGTGTCTTCCTTAACAACACAAACATTTATCTTGTATTCAGATCAGGGCCATTGGGTCTAGAACAGAGGTGGGTTGCTCCTGGTTCAGCCCAGATCAGGTGAACTGGTGAAAGTGGTGGCTGGATGCTTCTGCGCATGCACAGAAGTGTCATGCCCGTGCACAAGCGCATGCAGGAGCATGCCCAAACTGGTAGTAAAAAAAAATTGGCAACCCACCATTGTGACACTACATTTTTTTAAAAAGGACACTGAGCAGATCCAGGAAAGTGTAAGTCATTTTAATGTCTGTTCCAAATTAGTAGCAATAGTAATCAAAGTAAAAGTAATAAAGTGTATAGAAATTTTACAGAAAGAAAATTAGCATGTGAATCCAGATAGCCAATCTTCCACATTTCTGAGAAGGTCAACAGCCATATAACTGGAGCTTACATGCTCAATACTGTATACTTAAATTTTCAAAGCGCCTTCAACAATGTTCTGTATCAAAGGCTATTGATTTAGAGGAAAGCACATTGAAGATGTTCCCTCAGTGTGTGGCAGCTGCAAAAAAAAAGGCATATTTCAGACTAAGGAATTTAGGTTAGGAAAGGAACTGCAAATAAAGTGCCAATGATGTTAATCTTTATACAAATTTATGCATTTGTCTTTATATAAATATATGCCTCTGGAATACTTTGTGGTCTCCATATTTGGAAAAAGAATAAGTTCTGCTACACAAACTTCTCTGTAGATGCTTGGAACTCTTCAGCTTGGGAAAGACAAACTGATATGATTGAGATACATAAAATCATGGAAGTTGTGAATCAAGTAGACATAAGTCTTTCTCCAGCTTTCAAAAAACTAAGCTATTGATATAGCTGAATACAAAAATATTTAAAATAGATCAAAGGATACCACACGTGCTACAACCTATGGTAGCATCCACTAACTTGGATGATTTGAAAAAGGGATTGACTAAATTAATGGAAGATAGGTCTATCAAGGGCTAGTAGTCTTGAATACCCAAGGTTATGTCCAGGTTGGGGACAGTATAACTCCAGATGCAAGTGTCAGGGGAAACAAAATGTATCAATCTCCTGATTAGAAGCATCTAAGGGGCATCTGATTGGCTACTATGAGATCAAAATAATGAACTAAGACGAGTCTCAGTCTAATCCAACAGGCTTATTCTTATGAATCTCAAAAGAAATAGAGTTGAGAGGAAAGGGAATACTGAGAAAATTATGCTTGGACACCACTGATGAGAGAGGCGGGACAAGAGTTTTACTGAACAAAAAGCAATGTATCAACCAGTGGAATCATGATGGAAGCAAGGAGAAAAAGTATAAGTATCGTGTTGGTTCCTCACTCCTCAATATTATACATGAGATATTTATTTTATGAAATCAACATATGCACACATATCCATATATTTATTGTATTTAGGGAGAGGAAATTTAGTCAGAGAGTTATTTTTTGACAACTGACACTGATCCTAGAGCGACCACCTACAGCTAGATAAAATACAGGATCTGGTTGCCAAACAGAATGGAATGAATAAATGATAGATTACACTTCTTCTTTTTTTACTCCTACTGTCTTTTATCACAGTGAGTAAATACCAAGTTAGTGGTTATACCAAGAGCAAATGTCGGTGCAATAGAAAGCTGGCCAGTCTAAGGATTAAAGATACTTCTGAAAATGTGATTCAGGTAACAAAGAACTGCAATTTTCTTGACAGTGTGTGCCTTTTGGTGTGTAGAGACCCAAATGATAAATTGGAGGAATTAGAGGACCTACCCCCTATGTTTAGTCATCATCTATGCTGTATTTCCTTTACTTTTTTGTCATGTTTTTAATTTCTTCAGTATATTATTTCTCATTCGTTCTTGATGCTTTGCATAACAATAAATATCCCCAAAATACATATTGTGGGCAGAAAATTGTAAATAGTATAGTTGCAGCACGACTGCTTTGTTTTTTTCCCTTTGTAAATCAAACTGTTACATTTTATCTCTGCTCATAGTACCTCTGACGATGAACATATTGGACTGTGACATGTTATCTGAAACCCTTCATTCCTTCACAATAGTCAACTTTTTCTCTGGTTGCATTCTAATTCTTAAAAAGTCAAAAAACAGAGTAGAGACTATTGCGTGTTTTCTTATGCTAGAGAATGGGAGATTGGAAATCTTATTTATTTCCTTATCTATCAAATTTATGGCTGCCCATCTCACAAGAAGGGCATCTCTACAATAACAAGAATGCACCATGTCCACAAATCATATTCCATAACCAGGAAGGAGTTGTAATGGGCTGCTTTAGGGCCAATAAGAAATGAGATAAGTTATCCCCGGAGCTCCTGTTCTGATCTTGAAATAAATTGAGCAATCTTTGATTGGACTTAATTAAAGCCATTACTTTAAGTGCTTCTCTATTGTAGGTTCGTGATATTAAAAGGTTGAAACTGTTCTACATTTGGGGCAGATATATTTGGATTGTCAGTTAAAATGTCAAGAAACTGCCAGGAAGATTTCAGAAAACTTGCTGATCTATCAGGATCAATCCATCGCCTCTATAGAGTTTATAGCTAACTTGAATTCATCTTAATCCTAGCCAGCAAGGATTTCTGTGCCGATGAATCATCAACTCCCTTAATAGAATACCACATCCTGCTATATGCATTGGACCTAATATTGGTTCAATAGGCCGGTAGTTGTTATGACAGCCATGAATTCCCAAGCAACTCCAAGCAAGATGAGCTTCATGCAGATATTGAAATCTGCCAAGACTGTGAATATGAGGAACTTGACAGCTGAGACCAATGACTCATTAACTTTCTAGATTTAAGCTTTTCCATCATAGACTCCTATTAAACTTCGAAAAGACTTCTGGGTGGAAAATCCAAATTTGCAACAAGCTCGAGTAGTTATCATCCGCCATAGAGCTAGCTTGTTTCCTGCAGCAACCGGTCTATGGGGGTAGCGAGATAGTTGCTGCTTTGATAGTTGGCTTATTTCAAACTTACCTATTATCCAATCAATGTGACAGGTTCTTATTGCAAGGAAGCCAGGGAGAGAGAGGCATGAATGGAAGAGAATTTCATAAATGTGGCTGTACTTAGAGAAATTACCAGCTCACACAATTACTCCTTCAGTCTCTGGGAGCTTGCCTTGTTTCTTGGAAGATGAAATTACATGCCTGTTTTAAGCTCTCTGTTGACACAGCAATTGCTGACTGTTTTTTAACAACTGTTGCTCTGCACACTCATTTAAAAGGTCAAGATGATGCTTCACAGGCTTTGAGCCATGGCATTTCTCTTGGCTTGATTGCCTTTAAATGGGCCTGTGGCTGGCATTAATATTAATGAGATTCTGACTTAGGCAAATGTGTGTGTGTGTGGGTGGTTCAGTTCTGTCCAAAACTCCGCGGATAAAGAGTGGGGGCTGCCTGGGATGAGAAACACACTGCTCATTGTGCCTGAGCACGCTAGTGATTACATCTAGCAGAGGGGAACTTTCCCTGTCCTTGTTAATAGAAACCTTGAACAATGTGTGCATCAAAGCAAATCTTTATTAAGCGACTTGGTTATTGCAGGTCAGGTCTTATCAAGCTGCCTCACTAAGAAATTAACTCAAAGGAGAGAGGCATAACAAAGAGGGCTGCTACTGCTGATTTGTGGGTTGTGGTGCTTGCATACCGAGAGGCCTGCAGACTCTTTGTCTCTCAGAATAAGAATGGTGATAAATTCACTGAGGGGATATTAAGCACATCAACCCCATTGTTCTTTCCTAAAGCATCTCCAACAGTTCTCTTGACAAGATTAGTCTTATTATGAACAGACTGCAGCCCCACTCTGGTGATCTGGGGATTCGGAACACGGCAATTTTGGGTAAGTCAGGTACTAGACACATTTCTGAGAGACATGAGACAGGCTCCTAAAGAGGACAGGGACATATTAAAAAGCATATATAAACAATGTATGTAATAAATAACGTAGAAATATTTATACATTTAAAAGCTACACATAGACATACCTGGGGGTGTCTGCGGGGTACGAATCAAAAAGTCAAGATAGAGGGATGGAGATTCCAGATGTTTTTTTTATGTGCACATGTGATGCACATAAAAACTGGGGGAACTTTCAATCACGCTGTAGTGGCCACCTCTTTACTTTTTTTCAACACCTATACTCTCAAACAGAAATGTATAGAGGGGATCCTACACCAGTGGTTGGATTCAAATAATTTAACAACTGGTTCTCTTCCCTAAGGATCAGCTGGGTAGGCGGGGCTTGGTGGTCATGTGACTGTGTGGGCGTGGCCAACTCAACATCACTCACGTCAATGGGCGCTTCGCCTTAGCTGTTACAATGTAATAAGGGTTAACCGGAGAGGTAGTTTCTGTAAGCAGGGCAATAAAGATTAGACTAGAAACAGCACCAGAATGTTTCCTTCCTGCATTCTTTGTAGGATTAGCCCTGTAAAGTGGGAAAAAACAAAATGAGATTTCTTCCAACAACTGGTTCTCCGAACTGCTTAGAAAGTTAACAACCAGTTCTCCCGAACTGGCTGAATCCCACCATTGTCCTATACAATTTCAGACAAATGGTTGTCCAGTCTCTTCTCAAAAGCCTCCAATGATGTGACCCAAATATTCTGAAAGCAAGCCATTTCACTGGTTTATGGTTCTCACTGTTGGGAAATTTCTAGTTCTAGGTTGCTCTCTCTTTGATTAGTTTCCAACCGTTGCTTGCCTTCTGGGGCTTTGTAAAATAGGTTAAGCCACTCTTCTTTGTGGCAGCCCCTCTAATACTGGAACACTGCTATCATGCCATCACTGCTAACACTGCCACATCCCCATATCTGGAAATATTTTTGACGGTTATGGACCTCATGAGCCATTACAACATGTAATTTGCTTGTGATTTGCTTCACTTGGGTTTTATGTTTTTGTGGGAAACCAGCCATTGTGATTTCCAAAACTATTGCTTTTTCAACCAATTATATCTTACTTAATTAATGTTGCCCTTGCCAATATTGGTGGTAATATCTGTGCTTCCTTTCTGGGCACCCTCAATAGAATGGCATTCATGTTGGAACACAATTGCACAGTATGTGTCTGGGAAGCCTGGAAAGCAGATGCCTCAAGCTTGCTCCTTGTGCGTTATTTACTGGTGCCTTCATTGTTAAGAGAGATAAAATGCCATAGAACTGAGCACCCTCCCCCTTTGACTCTCGGGCATAAGCCTCATTCCCCCATTCATTTGTCTAAAATACTCAGGTTCCCGACTGTGGCACAACTGGTTGCTTGCTTATTCATTAGATTCCTAGGTTACTTTTCCCTAAGTAACTAAAATTGTCTTTGCTAGCACTACATGTACAGGGTAATTATGCTCTCAGTGCCTGAAATCAGCCCGGCCCAAGCTCCTCTGGCTCTGACACTAAAAGCAAATACCCTGCCAGTACAGCTTGCAGTTTGCATGATTGTGATTGCAAATGAGCTTTGTTTCACTGCATTTGAAATAAGTTTTTGAGCACTTGTTAGCCGACAGCCTCAGACGTGCCACTGCGGGCTATGTCTGCATAGTTTTTTGTTGTTGTTAGTTGCGAAGTCATGTCCGACCCATTGCGACCCCATGGACAATGTTCCTCCAGGCTTTTCTGTCCTCTACCATCCTCTGGAGTCCCTTTAAGCTCACGCCTACTGCTTTGGTGACTCCATCTAGCCACCTCGTTCTCTGTCGTCCCCTTCTTTTTTTGCCCTAATTGCATACTTTTATCCCAACAAAAAGCCCATGGAATGGTTATTAAAGGACTTTTATTCTGGGACAAACGCACACACATACACACATTTTTTGTGACTGAACATTATGGAGGAATCTTGCTATTGGATCTCTTCCCCAAGACTATGAAGACAATTGGAATATGTTGCAAAATGTCTGTTATAACCTTTATAAACCTTGTACCCTTTATGTGTCTCCTGTACAGTTCTCAGAGCCAGCATGTTCAATGATCTAGGGCAAATATATTTTGAAGGCACCAGACTGAAAGCAAGAAGGTAGGTTGAAAGAGAATCTCCCTCTTTGAGAACTTGACTAATGTTCAGCCAGTAGGTCTTAAATCACAGTCTCAGTTGGGGATATGCAAACTAAGACTTTGAGCTCTGGAGAGAAGGTTTGCATCTGCTCCCTTTAAGCAGCAATAAAGTGCTTCCTTCAAGTAGAGGCAGTCATGTCAACCTGAGTTGGAATATTTTACAGCCTACAGCAGAGGCCGGCAACCTTAAACACTCAAAGAGCCACAAAGATCCTAAATGGAAGCCCTCCATTCAATTTTGGAGCCGACCAGAAGTTTGCTTCCCCCACCATAATCTCCTCCTAGCATGGTGTCCTTTTTCTTCTGTGGACCAGAAGTCTGGTTCCCCCACCATAGAGTCTCCTCCTAGCATGGCATTCTTTTTCCTCTACCTGTCCTAACCAAAAGCCCTATCAATTGTGTAGGCAACCAGCGAAAGGGAGCTGCAGCGGAGGGATGAAAGAGCCACATGCGGCTCCAGAGCCATGGGTTGCTGACCCCTGGCCTACAGATGGGTGTTATGGAATTTGTGATTCCTACAGAGCATGGGTGTCAAACTCGTGGTTTTCCCCCTCCACGAAGCTGGGGTGGGCGTGGCTTGCAGGTGACGCATATCAGAGGTGGGTTCCTACCAGTTCGCACCAGTTCGGTAGAACCGGTTCATCAAATCTACTCAACCGGTTAGAAGAGGTTCCACCAGTGGACCCGGAAAGCAGGCCACACCTACAGAAGAGGTTCCAAAAATTTTTGAAATCCACCACTGACACACACATACACACACGCAGACAGACTCACACAGAGAGAGAAAGAGAAAGAAAGGAAGAAAGAAATAAAAAAAGAAAAGTGAGAGAGAGATGAACGAAAAAAAGGAAAAAGGGACAGAGAGACAAAAGGAAGGAAAGAGAGAGAGCGAGAGAGAGAACATATGGCTGGTAAGCCACTCCCACCAGGTCACATGGCCACAAAAGAGGCCACACCCACAGAGTAGGTTCGAAAATTTTTTGAAACCCACCACTGACGCATATTGCAATGTTTCCCCCCTCTGCGGAGTTGGGGTGGGTGTGGCTTGCAGGTGACGCATCCGCCACGCAGGCCACCAGTTTGACACCCCTGCAATAGAATTATTGTCATGTTAAACAACTGTAGTCCGAGTTACAACCCAACCGTACTTAGAATTGGCATCAGGCAAATGTAAACAAAATTGCAATCCAAGATAGTTGCTCCCAAATGTCTTGACTCTTGGATTTTAGTCTTTTCTCCTAGAAAAACTGCAATTTGGTGGGATTTTAATATTTCCCCCTGTTTTTAACCTTTCTGGGAATGTTCAGCGGGGTGCAAGGGAAAGACCTGAAGGAACACAAGCAGGGCCAAGAAGATAAACTTTTATGAGTCAATTGCAAAGATGTCTAACAAATACAGCTCTTTCAAACTCCCTGAGCGTCATTAGGTCAAAAAGTATTATTAACACTCAGCACTTGCTTGACAGGTGTAACTATGTTAAAAGGTTTATCCTGGGCCAGTTTTAAATAGGTCTTGCGTCCTATAGAGTGATAACCTCAATCCACTGACATCAATGTTCTCATATTGGCAGCAACCTTCTAGGATTAGAAATGCTTAGCCCTTCAACTTACTTGATAACCTTACTTACTGACTCTAGGGACTTTTGGATTCAAAGCCTGCCTCTGTCTTTGAGCATGCACAGCATGGAAGGATGGAAGGATGAAGTCCTACCTCGGTGCCGAAAACTGTCTGCTGTTTGAACTGTGATATTGCTGCACCTTTTTTTGTAGCATTTCATACGTAGTAGGTTCCTTTCTATAGCTACAAGGCCCCACCGGCTTCTTAAAAGAAATACTGGGTAATAAGATAGAAGTATGATCACCAGATAGAAACGACATCTACTTAAAATGTTCCTCATACAGCTTGCCAACAGCGTCCTTTCTGAGCGAGTTTTTAATAGACTCGGTATTTAAGCAATTGATTCTTATTCATCAGCACGGCAAACTGTACAGGAATAGAGTAGCAATGCAATCCGGTAAAGGTTTTGCTTTCTGAACACCATAAAAGGAGTGATTTTAAAAATGAAACACTTTCTCTCTCACACACACACACCCTTTATTTTTTGCCTATCAAAAATTAGAGTTAGAGTTAGCTGAGTATGCAACAAAACAATTGAAATCCTTCATGCCGCGCCTCTGTGACAAATGTGACAAAATTGAGTGCATCCTTAAAATAGCAGCAGCTGTCTTTTTAAAACACAAAAGTGGATGATTATTGAGGGAGATGAGAACACAGTGCACAAGAATGAAGAAAAGAATAGTGCACTTAACTCCGAGAGGAATGATCAGGCCTCTTTCCCAGAACATGTTTCTGGTGTTTTGTCAGGTTGGTTTGTAGTCATGCTTCTTTCCCAGCTGAGTCTGGATCCCGGGATACGGGTGGGGATTGGCAGATTCTGTCTGAAATTGCTTATAACCCGGGGAAACAAGTGACAGACTGTAATGAAATGCAAGATGACACATGAAGCATTGGCTTACAAGGTTCATTAGCCATGGATTGGTGGCGATCAATGGTGTTCAGCAAAGGTCTCTGGCATTCTGTTATTGTGCATTGCCGCTTCTCAAATTTCCATAAAAGGTGCATCAAGAATTGGAATTCAGTGTGGTGTTTGGGGGGGCACTAAGAAAGAAAGAGGAAAATGCAACTAATCAGAACTGCCTGGGGAAAGCCATGGCCTACACATCCAGTAAGAAGATGATTGTGTTCACGTGATTATTGCCCTGAGTGTTTTGTCCCAATGTAATTACCAGTTGTCCCCTTTTTATGCTTAAAATGAAATCACAACTGCCTCTCTGTTTTTCGTTCTGACTTTTAGTTTGGCTGCTCTGTGTTAAAAGATACCAACTAATCTATGCAGATTAACTAAATTCAGCACATTTAATTGTACAAATTAAGCAGCTTTGTATACATTCTTTTATTTTGCATAATTTACGCTGTAGTCCTTATTTTACTTAGGATTTTTTAAATTGTTTCTAATCAGAGGGATAAGGAAATATCAAGTCTAATGTATTAATGTTTCATATTTCTTAACCACTCATGTCTCTCAAAGAGAAAGAATCTCTTTCAATTTACCTTCTTGTTTTCATCTGATCAACTTTCAACCTCTGTAAATATATTTACCCTAGATCATTGAACATGCTGGCTCTGAGAACTGTACAGGAGACACACAAAGGGTACAAGATTTAGACAGAATATAACAGACATTTTGTAACATAATCCAATTGTCTTCATAGTCTTGGGAAAGAGGCCCAATAGCAAGACTTCTCTATAATGTTCATTTGCAGAGAGAGTTGGGGGGGAGGGAGGGAGGGAGGGAGGGAGAGAGAGAGAGAGAGAGAGAGAGAGAGACAGAGACAGAGACAGAGACAGAGACAGAGACAGAGACAGAGACAGAGAGACAGACAGAGAGACAGACAGACAGAGAGAGAGAGTGTGTGTGTGAGTGAGTCCCCCAGAACAATTTCCCTCCATGGGGTTTTTGTTGGGGTTAAATTATGGGAAATGTCTGAGATCTAAAGGTATTAGGGAAGAGTTGAAAAAAAAGTTTAAATAAGTATTAATGACGGACTTTCTATTCAATCACCATCCATATTATCTTTTTTTAAACCACATTTATTAGTTTAGATTGGATTAATTTATTAGATTGTATATATGTAGGATTTATATTTAAACTATTCAACTATTTGCAGAAAACATTAGAAAAGTGCTCTTAACATCCATATGGATTAGATATTTGGTTTATTTTTAAAGGAAAGCATTACAGATAAATGCTGAACTTTTCTAATTACTTTCTTTGGCAAATGAATAATCTAAACTTTATAGTTCCAATTCTGGTTGAAACTGAAGAGAACTTATGGTAAGCAGTTTGTAACTGAAAATGGCTACAAGTTAAGAATTTTTTAGCATAATACACAGATGATCATTTATGCTTTGTTGTGGTGCTCTCATTCTTTTTTCTTTCTTATTGGCTTAAAAAATATATAGCATTAAAGCATCACAATCTGGGATGACAGATGTTATTTGTTACATGGTGTCTTTATGTAGCGCTTGGCCTTTAGGTATAGAATAGTAATATAAAAACATCGGAAAATACTGAAATTAGTTTTAAGTGCAGAATACAATCTGAGCATTATAGCTTTCTTGGGGTTCTACCCATCCACTCACTTGTTCCCACCAGAAACAGTGCTATGAAATAAAGATAACCGATCTGCCTACAAAGTAGTGTGGGAAGCGCCCCCTCCCCCGAAGAATGAAATATTTTGTGAAATATTAAAAAGACAGGATAAAATATTTCCCCTAAAGGAGAAATAAAAAATCTTAAGGGAGGCAGAAACCATCTCCAGTTTCCCTGCCCCAAGCAGAAACTGAGGAGGCCATCTTTTAGAAATGCAGATTTAGTAATCCATTCAGAAAAACTGGGTCAAGGCAGAAACTCAGATAAGCAACAAACAAAAGATTGACAAAATTAGCTCAAATAAACACCTATTTGCCTTTCCTCTTTTGCCTATAGAGCCAGCAATGACCCCTACACGATCCCCAGAGGAATCCAGAAGGTATAAAAACCCATCCACTCTCAACTCCATTTTGTCAACTACCCAGAATCACATGTGGTTGGTGGTTGATCTTCATCAATAAAGAGAACCTTTCCAATCAGCCTCCATTTTATTTCAAGTGCCTTTCTCCTGGCTTGGAATTGAACCAGATGGATTTTCCTTCCAATAGTAGGAAAGTTGATATAGAAGATGATGTTCGTCCATCATTTTTGAAGAGGACCTTGACTTCTAACAAGTTGTGGGCTGTCCACGATGTGTCCGCAAGGGGCTGGTAAGGCCTATACGGGCACAGAATGTTCTGCCACATGTCAGGCAGAGATGTGTGGGCACCACTATTTGCAACATTTTCAGCTCTGGCTTTGCAGAATGCTCACTTCTCTTGGGCTGTGGTTGTTCTTCAGTCCTCAGATGTTAAGTAGCCTTGTTGGACCAGCGTGTGCCATGTCGATCAATCTTGTGCCAGGGATTCCCAGGAGGTGGTGTCAATATCCAGGGATTTAAGAGAGGCTTTCAATATGTCTTTATATCGCTTCCTTTGTCCCTCATGCAATTGCTTTAGACAGCTCACCATAGAGGAACTGTTTGGGCATGTGATGGTCTAGCATCCTTCAACACAGCCTGTCCAACATGTCTGGGCTTTGTTCAGCAGGGTGTGAACTGATGGCAGGCCTGCTCTGGAGAGGACTTCTGTGTTTAGCACCTTGTCCTGCCACGAGATCCTCAGATGTCTGCAGAGGCAGGTCATATGGAAGTGGTTCAATTGCCTAGCCTGCCTCCTATATACATTCCAAGTCTCACCGGCATACATCAGGGTAGTTAGCACTACTGCTCAGTCAACTTTGAGCTTTGTAACAAAGCTTATTCCACATGTTAGTCAATTGTCTGCCAAATGCAGAGCTTGCCTTGGCAATTCTGCAGTTGACCTTGATGTCAATTGTCACTGCACGGGAGAGGATGCTGCCAAGATACCAATTTAGGTTCAACCAATTTAGGTTCACTGCTCGCAGCTTTTGTCCCTTCACTGTGATGATGGACTCTTGGTGTTGGGCATTCGGAGCTGACTGGTGGATCACTTTGGTCTTCTTTGTGTTGATGAGGAAGCCGAAGTTGTTTCATGCTGCTGTGAATTTGTCCATGCTAGCCTGCATTTCCTGCTCTGATCCAACATATAGGGCACAGTGGTCAGCAAAAAGGAAGTCTCGTAGCACATTCTCCTTTATCTTAGTGACACCTGGAGTCTTCACAGGTTTCCCATCAGTCCCGTCTCACAGGCTGATTCCCAAGGAACTGTTCTGGAAGATGTCTAATAGCATGGCTGAAAACATTATGCTCAACAGGATCGGTGCAAGCACGAACTTGACGCCATTTGTGATGGGAAAAACCTCTGAAGCTTCTCCATTATCCAGAACATGAACAGTCATGCCATTGTGGAACTGATGTACCATCAAGATGAATCTATCAGGGCAAACTTCGACATGATATGCCACAGACCTTCACGATTCACAGAAGATAAGAAATAACTCCAGGAAAGGTAGCTGATTTAGAAGAAGAACACTAGCTTAATTTGATACCTAGAGACTGAGAAAGAGAAAAGAAACTGAGCAGAAAATTAACATTCAATAAAGCCCAGCTAGACTTTAGAACAAAGCTAAGGATAGGCTTTAGAACTGCCTGTGTAATTCTACTCTTTCTTTGTGCATTCTTGGAACAGGTGAAAGTCAAATCAAAGTTTTCCCCCCTCAGAAATAATGCTAAAAGAGAAAGGTTTGAGGTGGAAAAAAATAAAACAAATGAGTCAAGAAACAAATCAACCTACTCTGTTTCCCTGAAAATAAGTCCTTCCCGGATAATAAGCCCAATCGGGCTTTTGAGCGCATGCGCTAAAATAAACCCTCCCCTAAAAATAAGTCCTCCCTGAAAATATTGCAACACAGCAGCAGCCATGAGGTGACCACGCTCGTCACCTCCTGCACCTCAAAAATAACAAGACCTCCCCAAAAATACGGCCAAGCGCTTATTTCAGGGGTCAAAAGAAAATAAGACCCTCTGTTATTTTCAGGGAAACACCGTAGAGTATTCACTCAAGGCAGAAATGACCAGACTTAAATTAGCCTATATTGGGAACCTTATGGAAAGACCAAGGTTTCTGGAGAAGGCTCTAATGTTGGGAAAACTAGATAGACCCTTGATGGCGAACCTATGGCATGCATGGGCTGTGGGCATACATGCCATCACCAGCTTCTCTTATGGTTTCTGGCACATGCATGCGTGCCAGCCAGCTGGTCTTTGGGCACACCAGAACACCAGAAACAGAAAAACTCAAAAATCAGCTGACAGGTGCGCATGCATAAGGCATGCGCAAAGAACAGCTAGCTTGCGTGCATGCATGCACAGGAAATCCAAAGACCAGATGGCCGGCACATGCATGATGGTCTTTTGGTTTCTGGTGCACACATGTTCTGGTTTCAGTACTCGGTTTGCCATCCCTGGGATAGACTCCTTTACAATTTTGATGAGTGCACCATTGGAAGAATGGGATCAGGCTAGGTATAGATCATCATCATTTTGGTGTGTTTGTGTTCCAGAATAATTTCCCTCAATAGCTATTCCATGGGTCTGTTGTTGAGATAAAAGTATGGGAGATCTCCGAGATCTAATGGTATCAGCGAAGTCTATCAATGTGGTCATTAAGAGTTAACAAAAACTTGATGGTACATAATCACTACTGTCATCCTGAGGTGGAAATTTCACTTTCTAATCCTTATTGTTCCCAGGATTTAATGAGTGAATGGGGAAGGTCTTCTACTTGGAGACACCAGCATGTGACAATGGAATAATTCTGTAATTCACTAGAATGGAGAATTGGTATATTTTAGGGCTGAATTTTGATTACATCCAACAGTAAGAAGTACAATGGAATGAAATTGTTTCATCCAAGGATGTTTATTTTGAATTAGAATGATGGGATATAAGAAGGACAATAAGGCAGACAAAATACTTTCTTGTCCTTTCTCTTATCATATTAGCTGGGTTCACACACTGTAATCCATGGCTAGATTCATACAATATGCTAAATGGTGAATTTCAAACTTCCCTGTATTATTTAAGCCATTCAGGCCTTTATGCTGTTCTTGATTATAAGGACACTTTTCACACTAACCATAATCAGGTTAGTTCTGAATTAGCTGGAGTTGATTTCTCTCACCACAGACAGTCATTCATTATTTATACATTGTCTTAATTTATATTTACAAAATTGGAAGTGGTACCACTGATTGTGGCAAGAATTTTGCCAGTTCTTGGCAGAATTACTGATATAGTCACATGAGAAAGAATGGGGTCTGCCTGTTGTGGTCAAACAGGTAAAGGTGCAATTTTTGTTTTCCTGGTTGACTGCAATTACTAGAAATGATATCTCTAATATATTTGTCAAATTTGGGGTGCAAATTTTAGACACAAACAGATGCAGGAAAGAGAAACAGACAGTTTCCATTTAATTATCTGGATTTTTGTATCCTGGATATGCCAACCCTTAATCTCTAGAGAATACTGAAAGGGGAGGGGGGCATTTTCAGTGTTTGATGCTCTACGGTTTTCATTTGCCTCTTAGAGCTGTTATCTATATAATTCTCCAAAGGATGCTTGACAAATGTTTAAGTGATTTCTCCTCTCCAGCATCTGAGTGATTAAAAATAAGCATCTAATTGCTTATTATTGACGACAAATATAACAACATGCTAGTGGCCTGTTTACATACTCTGATACTTGATGAGATGATGGGAATTAAAATAGTGGAATGAGACGCCTCCAGAGTCTGGGTCTGGGTATACAGCCTGCAAAATGTGGCTTTTATAAGCAAAGAACACCGATGCCTCAAATATTCTTCTTACAAAAACTAATCATCTTCAAACTAAAGTTGCTGTTTTTCTTAATGTTCAAGCAACTATAATTCCACTATTAAGTCCTTCGTGGGAGGTTCTTCTTCTTTTCTTAAAGCTGGGGCACGCAAGTCTCCAATTATGTGCCCTCCCTGCACTCCCCAGACATTTGTACTTCTTAGAGCCATTTAAATAGTGAGTAGAGTGGGAAGTTTTGGAACCTTTTCTCTTGAGGAGGATTTGAGAATTTGAATGCATGTAATGGCACATACTGCAGCTTCTACTGGCTTGAAGGATACTCCATAAGTTGAGAGTGAGTAGAATCAGAATCTAAAGGAGTCTCATATTCGAGTGGAAGGGATACATTTTTTTTAAAGGTAGAATTGGTGCTATAAGGTTTAACAGACTTATTTTACCCTTGAAAATATTCACCAATCTCTCCTCCTCCCAAAAAAACCCTCAAAGAAGGACAACATTATTTGACTCCTCCCAGTATTAGAATTTTTAAAACAATTGCTGGTACATTTGACCTGCTTCCTTTTGATCAATACCCACTGCACTCCGTAAAATCAATAATCTGAACAAATTGGGCAGATCTTTGCTGTACTTATGGCAAGATTTAAAAAATCCAATCTCCCCAAATATGCCATGCTCCCCTTTAAAAAAAAAACTTCAAATCTATTGTGTTGATATCACCGTATCACTTGCAGCAAGGATGCAACCTCTAGTCTGAAAAATATTAACCGCTTCTATATTAGAACAAGGCTCATTGGCTAAGACGCTGATCTTATTGATCAGAAAGGTCAGCAGTTTGGTGGTTCGAAGCCCTAGTGCCGCATAACGGAGTGAGCTCCCGTTACTTGTCCCAGCTTCTGTCAACCTAGCAGTTCGAAAACATGTAAAAATGCAAGTAGAAAAATGGGAACCACTGCTGGCGCTTTGGCTTTGAAACAGAAATTAGCACCACCCCCTAGAGTCGGGAACAACTAGCACATATGTGCGAGGGGACCCTTTACCTTTTTATATTAGAACACATTTTTTATTCTTTTTATTAACTTAGTATCACAGGGCCACTGGTTAATCCAGATGACAAAGTGATAATTAAAACTCATATGCAATATAAATGCCCATAAATCACAATAAACTAATAGTAGTTTTTTTTTTACCTCTGTAAGATAAATATACATAGCAAGTGCCTCTGGGTATCTTTAGTAGGATGCAACAAAAATCAATCTTACATTGTTGCCATCATAAGAGGCTACAGATTTTTTTTTAAAAAAAACCTTTTATTTTATCACCTTGGTTCTCCGTCTCTTGTGTATCATTCCTCCTGCCCCTCCCAAAAAAGCTCTGTAAAAGGAAAGGAGAAACATTACACTTTATAGCTCCCTGTCTATGTGCATGTGGTGCTTCTTCATAATTATTAGAAATTTAAAGAGAAGAAAAGGGTTTTGCAGTGTTTCAAAGTTGAAGAGCCAGCACTGTCTGAAGGCGTCTCCGTGGTCATGTGGCCAGCATGACTGAATGCCAAAGGTGCATGGAACACTGTTACCTTCCCACCAAAGGTGGTTCCTATTTTTCTACTTGTATTTTTACATGCTTTCGAACTGCTAGGTTGGCAGAACCTGGGACAAGTAACAGGAGCTCACTCCGTTATGCAGCGCTAGGGATTCGACCTACCGAACTGCCGACCTTTCTGTTTATTCAAAAGTAAGCCCTCAATGATTTCAAAGCGATAAGATTCTGTAAAGGTACAGTACATCTATAGCTTTAAGTACTTTCTGAAAGTTGAAAGTTTGAAAGTGGATTTCTTAGAGTTATTCCTCTTTTAGGTCTACAGAACTAAACCTAGAACTCAGGATTCAAGTCACATAGGCGAACCTATGGCACGAGTGCCACAGGTGGTATGTGGATCCCTCTGTGCGGGCACACAAGCCATCACCCAGCTCAGCTCCACCGTGCATGTACATGTGCCTCCCGCCAGCCAGGTGATTTTTGGGTGTCTGCCATGCATGTGGGAGACACATGCGCATGCGTGGGGGGGTATGGGGAGGGTATGGGAACTTCTATGTCTCGTTTTTGGTTCCAGAGGCTGCAGGGAGTCCTGCTAGGCCCAAAAGGGGCATGGGGGGTTGTGCATGTATGTGCAGCGGGCGGGGTGCATTGCATTATGGGTGTGGGCATGCACACACGCGCTATTTCAGCACACAAGGAGAAAAGGTTAATCATCACTGCACTAGACCATCCCAATGCGCTTTTACACAATATTTGAAGCACCCGGCTTTCCTGCATTTGATTTTACATAAACACTTGAGCTGTGATATGCTGATTTATCTTAAAGAAACCCAAACTCACATGTCCCACTTTACAAAAATGAGGAGCTGGGCTGGGTTTTGCTGGGCTGAAGTCACAGAAAGCTAGGTGCCAAGGTACTTGAAAGGAATGTCATTTCCTACAGGGAGAAGCATTGAATGAGGGAAGAAATGCTTCAAGCTAATTCCTGCCTGTATCTCAGACAGCAGTCTTTGTGTGACTTTGATTTCCCAACACAGATGTTGTCTTGCCTGGAGCTACATCTGTTCTGTTTCTAAATGGATCTACCAGTCAGTGGTCATGTTTTCTGTTTATCAGGAGAAAATCCTCATTTCCATTGGAGGTCTCTTTGACAAGAGGAAGAGCATCAACTGGAATGAAGGCCTTGATGGGTGCTTACAATCTGATGTCTTCCAAAAGTGTCAAAAATGACTTGCTTCATTCACTATCAACATCAAGGTAAAGGTAAAGGTTCCTCTCGCACATATGCGCTAGTCGCTCCCAACTCTAGGGGGTGGTGCTCATCTCTGTTTCTAAACCAAAGAGCCAGCGCTGTCCGAAGATGTCTCAGTGTTCAGGTGGCCAGCATGACTAAATGCCAAAAGCGTACAAAACACTATTTCCTTCCCGCTAAAGTGATCCCTATTTTTGTACTTGCATTTTTACATGCTTTCAAACTGCTAGGTGGCAGAAGCTGGGACGAGTAACGGGAGCTCACTCCATTATGCGGCACTAGGGATTCGAACCACCAAACTTTCTGATTGACAAGCTCAGCGTCTTAGCCACTAAGCCATCAACATTATATCAGATAATTGGGGTGATAGGAGTTGTAGGTCTGAAGGTGTACATTAGGAAAGATGATACTAGATTATGTATAATGTGGCAGGAGAGTACTTTTTTGGAAAATAACTTAAGCCATTGAAAGCCCCGATCTCCCACCCTGAAATTTTGATCACAGAACCCAATTCTCTTCTTTCTTTAGCATGACATCTTTCAGCCTTTTTTCCCCTTTAATGCCTAGTTGTTGGGAGTGGGACACTTTGCATATTAGCTACATGGTATTTGTGTGTAGTAGAAAACATGTTCTCTACAGTGTCAAATTTTAGGTTGGGAGACTGGGGCTTTCTATGTCTCAAAATTATTTTCTAAAAAAGTACTTGTTTTTCCACATTATACACCATGTATAGTGTGCCACCTCAGACCTACAACTCCTGTCACCCCAATTATCTGGTATAGTATTGATAGTGGATGAAGCAAGCTATTATTCAACAGTATTGAAGAACTAAATTGCAGTATTAAATTGCAAAGGGTCAAGCAAGCTCACGGGAGTAAGACTTGGCAAAGTTACATATAATTTGCAATAGGCTTCTTCTTCCTTAATTCACTAACAATTCTCTTTCATATCCCTGGGGTCATATCTAATGAATTTGGCATTGTCCAGATACGTTGGACTTTATTTCCTACAAGTCACCGGAAATTTTACCAGTTAGAAGTCTAATACATTTAGAGAGTTCTGGGTTGGAAAAGGTTAATATATGCTAACACCTTCATGCAAAGATCTCCCCTCCATGGTAATCACATATACACTCTGATTTGCATCTTAACACTTTTTGCACTTAGCTTTTTCTCCATTAAGTTTTTTTTCTCTAATTGGCTCCTTTTCTTTGATAACATTTTTGCACACATGGTCTCAGTTTAGAGGAATAAAGAAACAGGTGGCACTGACAACATTTCTATAATCTCCTTTTAGATTCTAAACAAGAAAGGAATTGAAGTTTCCAGTTTCTTTCTCCCTCTCTCTCATTCTGTTGATAAAAGGATTAGAATGTGTCACAAGATTAACTAGAGAAAGATTATTAAAAGTGATTTGCAATGTAAATGCTTTCAGCAGAAGCCACATGTTTTCTTTAGATTGAAGTTGACTTTTGTGAATACTAAAAGCATAGGAATCAGGTAGGAGGTCTGTCAAAGTATATGGAAGAAGTGGAGAGCTGGAGGTGGGTGTGAGATATGGCAATTAAAAAATTCACTAAAGGAAATATTTGGGAAGGACTCTATTAGTAGAAGGCTACCTGAAGTTACTTGCACTTCCACTACAAGAAGGCCAGGAGGAAATAGTTCTTAAGTTCTTCTATATGAACAAAATGTTTTTCCTCTTTGGGATGCTTTATATACATTTTTCTGTGGGCAAATGCTGAACCTTCTTTGTACCAAACAAGGATAATAAAGGCTTCATAGGCAAAATCACCTCAGAAAAATGATATAGGGGAAGTAGTGGCAGAAGCTGGGGGTGGAATTAAAACAGGAATCAGCCCAGAATTCCTACATAGCTGCAAGCAGACTAAGTCCACCCCACCCCCTTGATTCTATTGGCTGTTATCTACCTCCAAACAGGTCCTAATTTTAGTTGACTTTTATGTGTGGACCTGGTCTTTTGTGCCTGGCATATATTAAGAATTGGAACTCAATGTTTCCCTGAAGAGATGATAAAAATGGTTTTTTCTTTGTCTAAGTTTGGATCTGGTAGAGGAAGTGAGGCAGGGGTGGGTTTCTTCTGGTGTTACTGCTGGTTTGGTGCTCCATGTGCATGTACATGCCTGTAAATAGGTCTGTGCATGCGCAGAACTTTAAAAATGTCAGAAAAAATGCTGTGGTAACTGGGAACCGGTTCGGGGTCCCTACCAGTTCGGCAACCCAGTCACAATTTCCACTACCGGTTCACCTGAACAGGTGCGAACCAGTAGCAACCCACCTCTGAAGTGAGGAAAAAGAAGTGTAAGTGAGGCATTTGTCAGACTTCAGAAGTTGAGAAATATAGAGACTCTTTCAGCAACTGGCTCCCAAAGGATGAGAAAATAGGGTACTCTCTGCCTGTTCAGGAAAGAAGAGAAATTCTGTCTTGGCTGGTGAATCTATTATCTATAGCATCTTCCAACAGTGGCTTCATTGCTTTTCTAAGAAACATCTTTCCTTGCTAAGTGATAAGTAAAACCATTTGGAATTAAAAAGGAATTTTGCAAAGAATTATGCCAATTATCACCATTAAGTTTCCGTATCATAACAGACTTTAGTATTTTGGTTCAGTGTCTTACATCAGAAATTGCCAACTTCTTTCTGTCAGGCCTACAGTTATATTCCTTTTAGGATCTTTGGCCTGCCACACACTCTATTATTTCACTATGCTGTTTCATTAGTGTAGTAGTTGGGAGGGGGGAATAGAAAGGAGTAGAATTGTGGAATGTATTGTTGTCATTCTTTTCTAGAAGCCCAAGGTCATCTCTGCCTCTAACCGGAACTAGATGGGTGGAAATGCCAGCGTGGGTGAAAAAGATTGGATCATGTGATGAATTTATGGGTGTGGGGATAAGATCATGAACTTTCAACTGGGTGGAATCCCAGGAAGCTTTTAGATTTGGGATTCCACAGTTTGCGCTAACATGTCTGTCTTATTAAATTGGAACTTTAAGGATAGCTCTTCCTTGGACTCTGATTTAATTCTGCATGATATTTGGAAAGCTGATACTTTTATTGATATCTGCTGATACAACTGATGAGTTGCTCTGTACCTGAGCTACTAGCTACATGGGCAAGCAGGATTCAGGTTCAGCAAATGTTCTCTCTATGCATTCTACCATCCACAGCTAGTGCTTAATTTTAAAAAATTTGGTTCCCTGAATTCCTTTTGCCTCCTCTAGGTATCTTTCCAGGAAATGCTGATGTTTGTGGGAGGATTCTTTGTCCAGCATTGCTGACCTTGGAGCTACTGAGGGCTATTGCCTGTCACAGTTTGTGCTTGTCATCACCTCTCTGTAAAGTTTGCTAAGCTACATGGCAGTGGGCAGAAGTGAGAATGGGAGCAATGGTTTACTTTGCCCAGCACTGAAACACGCTGGGTGAAATGCTATAGCAACAGATGTCAAAACATTAACTATCTAAGGTATCTCTGAGCCCTGTCACTTGTTTTGCTGTAGTTATTTGAGGGCTTATCTTGATGCTTCTCTTCAGAATGCCAACATGTTAAAAATTAGAAAGTAAAGCAGTTGAAACCTTGAGGCCATAAGCCTAGGTAAGTCTTTCAAGTATTTTATGACCCAAGGATCTTTCTCACTGTGGTGGTCCTAGGCCTTTTTAATTGTGGTTCACTTTTTCCTGGGGCTTCACACTATGGGGCTGCACCAAGAAACAAAAACACTTGGAATACTTGGCTTAGCTTATTATGGAATGCTCAGGAAGCAAATATAATTAGGCAATGATCATAGTTTCCCCCCCCCTCCATTCAATCATGTCTGATTTCCAGAGACTGCCTACACCAGTGGTAGTCAACCTGGTCCCTACCGCCCACTAGTGGGCGTTCCAGCTTTCATGGTGGGCGGTAGGGGTTTGCTGTAACTCTGCTTTATAAATTTTATAAAGTAAAGTTACTTCCCTACTTCATCAATCACCATCACTGTGGAACCGGTGGGCGGTTAGAAAATTTTACTACTAACAGAGATACAAAAGTGGGCGGTAGGTATAAAAAGGTTGACTACCCCTGGCCTAGACAATATTTCAGGAATGGTTTTCCACTGCCATCCTGCTAGGGTTGAGAGAAAGGGATTGGACTTGCCCAATGTCACCCAGTTGGTTTTGTGCCCAAAGCAGGATTAGTCTCCCAGTTACTAGCCTGATGGCTTAACCACTACACCAAATTGGCTCTCAATCGCAAGTATAGTGTACTCTTAAATGTATTTCATTTAAAGTTCACTTATAATGCCAAATGTAGAAAGAGAAACTTGTGCTCAAATGCTTTTGAATGGAGAAAATCCTGAATAACAACTAGCATATTGAGGAAATGACTAGAATAAAGCATTTCTTGATATCTAGTTTTCTACCTGCAGAGATTGTGTTTATTGGTTAGAAAGCTTTAAAAAATATTCTGTTTCATTCCATGTTCAAGAGCAGTTTTGATAATTCAATCAATATTCTTTATCATCCCTGATAATTATATCAAAGATCATAAAGAACCATCTGCAATAAATGAAAAAAGGATGCAAGAATGGTTACAAAAATAGAAAAATATGGAGAGATATATAAAATGATATGGGCACAGGTTACTCTTTTTCTGAACTCTGTACAATTTTGCTTACCCTAAAAGAAAATAGCATTCTCTCTTTCTTTCATCACCATCCTGAAAGAACTACCTGTCCAGTCCAGCTCTGATCTAAAACTAAGGACACATAAGAAGGGAAAACAAAAGCTTTTACAGATTTCACAAACTTACTGCACATGACAATTGCTCATAGTTTATCCCTGTACTATGTTTTTATTCCAGTCATAATCTGTGTGTATACATGTTGTGTAAGGAAAAAGAAACAAGAGTTAGACCAGCAAGGAGAGCTTTTGAAACATCAAACACTACTTTGAACATGTTAGCTCTGAGTTTGAAAGGGATATAAATAATCACTATAATATATATTATAATGTGGCAAAGTGACAAAATTAGTGGACCAGAGGAATGCTGTTGGTATAGTTTACTTGGACTTCAGTAAGGCATTTGATAAGGCAGACCATAACCTACTACTAGATAAAGTAGAAGAATGTGGGTTGGACAGCATCACCACCAGATGGATTTGTAACTGGCTGACCAACCGCACTCAACGTGTAGTCCTCAATGGAACTGCCTCTTCATGGAGGGAAGTATGCAGTGGAGTACTCCAAGGCTCTGTTTTGGGCCCAGTACTCTTCAATATCTTCATCAATGATTTGGATGAAGGAATAAATGGGGAACTGGGGAAATCAAATTTGCAGATGACACCAAGCTGGCAGGAATGGCCAACACTCCAGAAGACAGGTTTAAGATACAGAAGGATCTTGACAAACTTGAACATTGGGCACTATCTAATAAAATGAAATTTAATGGTGAAAAGTGTAAGGTTCTACATTTAGGCAAGAAAAACGAAATGTACAGGTACAGTATAGGTCAGTGATGGGCAACCTTTTTGGCGTGGTGTGTCAAAAATCGGCAAAAAATCGAGCATAACTCGCGTTGTGTGTCACTTCGACAAAAACATAATTTTGCGCAATTTATAGTTTAAACTACAAAAATGTATAATTGCAATATATAATTGTATTTAATAAACCAAAAACAAATTATTTAACATACCTGCTTAGTAACTTCTTTGTTCATCAGTCGATTTCGTATGTTGCCCTTGATATTATTGAACTTGTTTGGGGTGCCGTGAACCAGGGCTGTGGAGTCTGCTGCTTCCAGCTCCACGTCCTCATCAACATGCCGCTCCAGCCCGCCCCTGCTATGAATATTCCTAGTGACGCGAGGGCGAAGAATATGAATATTCATAGCGGGGGCGGGCCGGAGCAGCATGTTGATGAGGACGTGGAGCTGGAAGCAGCAGACTCCACAGCCCTGCCATGAACTGAGATAAGTGTGGTGCGGTCGTAACCGACAGTCCCAGGAGTAGACTCTCTGTGCCGGCCTGACTGGAGAGAGGCGCGCACTGTTCCCGCGCTCCTCTCCTGCGGGTCCTCCCTCGCCGCGCTGATGACGGGTGTGCGCACGGCACACATGCCTTACCAGCAGCCCCTGCGCTCAGAAAGGGGCGGCGGCGATACAGTAAGTGAGTGTGGGCGGGGGAGATCACATGTCCCGCCCCCTCCGTTCCTCCAGCACAGATTCTTTCATCCTCGGCGGCCGTGCAGGAGCCGAGGATGAATCGCATGAAATCCTGTGCGTGTCACCCCAAATGGCTACGCATGTCAGCACTGACACACGTGTCATAGGTTCGCCATCACTGGTATAGGTGGTACCTTGCTCAATAGTAGTAACTGTGAGAGGGATCTTGGAGTCCTAGTGGACAACCATTTAAATATGAGCCAGCAGTGTGCAGCAGCTGCCAAAAAAGCCAACACAGTTCTAGGCTACATAAACAGGGATAGAATCAAGATCACGTGAAGTGTTAATACCACTTTATAATGCCTTGGTAAGGCCACATTTGGAATACTGCATTCAGTTTTGGTTGGCACGATGTAGAAAAGATGTGGAGACTCTGGAAAGGGTGCAGAGAAGAGCAACAAAGATGATTAGGGGACTGAAGACTAAAACATATGAAGAACGGTTGCAGGAACTGGGTATGTCTAGTTTAATGAAAAGAAGGACTAGGGGAGACATGATAGCAGTGTTCCAATATCTCAGGGGCTGCCACAAAGAAGAGGGAGTCAAACTATTCTCCACAGCACCTGAGGGTAGAACAAGAAGCAATGGGTGGAAACTAATCAAGGAGAGAAACAACTTAGAGCTAAGAAGAAATTTCCTGACAGTTAGAACAATTAATCAGTGGAACAGCTTCCGTCCAGAAATTGTGAATGCCCCAACACTGGAAGTCTGTAAGAAGATGTATATCCATTTGTCTGGAACGGTATAGGGTTCCCTGCCTAGGCAGGGGGTTGGACTAGAAGACCTCCAAGGTCCCTTCCAACTCTGCTATTGTATATTGCAATATTTAAGCAAACAGATTTTCCTGGACGCTGCTCTGGAGAGTCCAAGCATGGGTTAAATACAGCCAATCTGCCCAGGACTGAATTGAAACTTTAAGCCACGCCTCTGGGGCTGACTAATCCTCAGATTTTTTTCAGTTCAGTCAGCCCAGTGGACCCGCTTCCAGTTTCTCTTCATTCCTAATTGATTGCTTGGACTATCTATTTCTCAACCTTAATAGAAAATTTCCTTTCTTCTTCCTGATTATTACTGGAGCAGGTTTTGGTGAGTTACCCTTTACCCTAATTCCCTGGTTCTCACCAATTTCAGTCTCTCCAGTGTCCTGGGCTCGCTCGGGCACCGTGAGGCTGCAAACAGCTGTTGGGGGAGGTTTGTGGGTCGGAGTGCCGATGCCAGCACGATCGCAGCAATCCTGCTGCGATTTTATCCCCCGCTGGGACATCCATTGCTGCTGACCATGCTTCTGAGTGAGCCGGCGGTTTGTGCGGAGCCTCAGAGCCGCTAGAAGCCTTCCTGTCCGGTATTCCAGCAGGTTTGCCAATTTACATCTTCACCATTGTGGTAGAAGGTGGCAGCGGAGGTTTGTGGCCCCACGTGGTTGCTCTCCATACCTGCGTGGTGCTGGGAGCTTGGAGCTCGCACCATTCTCCTTCGTCATTCAAAGGGCTGTTGAGCTTTGCTTGCCCTTGCCTTCAGCGCCTCTGCAACAGGCGCTAAGGCCAGTTACATCTGAGGTGGTGAGTGGGGGAAAGTTACCTTCTAGGCCATACATTCTCACATTCAATCATGGCAGATGGGGCCTCTGAGGATCAACAGCTTGGCCCCTCCACCAGCAGGGCCTGAACCAGACAGACTGACAAGGCAGCCAGGGAGGCCATCAAAGCAAGCAAGCCCTGTTTATCTCATTTCAACCTGCATCCCAGGGCCGCAAGATTTCTTCTCTGACCATAGGACGTTGGCTGCGGGCTTGTATTACCTTGGCCTTCAATCCACTCCAGTGCCATGGCATATCACTGCACATCAGTGGTGGGTTTCAAAAATTTTTGGAACCTACTCTGTGTGTGTGGCCTCCTTTGTGGGAGTGGCTTGCCAGCCATGTAACCTGGTGGGGGTGGCTGCCGGCCATGTGTTCTCTCTCTCTCTCTCTCTCTCTCTCTCTCTCTTTCCTTCCTTTTGTCTCTCTGTCCCTTTTTTCTTTTTTTCTTTCATCTCTCACTCTTTTTCTTTCTTTTTTATTTTTTATTTATTTATTTCTTCCTTTCTCTCTCTCTCTCTCTCTCTGTCTCTCTGTCTCTCTCTCTCTCTCTGTCAGTCTGTCTGTCTACTTGTCTGTCTGTCTGTCTGTGTGTGTGTTTGTGTGTGTGTGTGTGTGTGTGTGTGTATGTGTGTGTGTGTCAGTGGTGGGTTTCAAAAATTTTTGGAACCTCTTCTGTAGGTGTGGCCTGCTTTCCGGGTCCACTGGTGGAACCTCTTCTAACCGGTTCGGTGGATTTGATGAACCGGTTCTACCAAATAGGTGCAAACTGGTAGGAACCCACCTCTGCCGCACATTCTACCAGAAGTGCCACCACCATGGCAGCCTGGGCTACCCAGGCACCGATAGAGGAGATTTGCAGGGCGACTACGTGGACTTCTTTGTCTCCTTTTGTTCGAAATTACAAACTGGACAAATTTGCTTCTGCGGAGGGGGCATTTGGGAGGCGAGTTCTCCAGGGCATTCATACCAGCGGAGAGACCCTGGATGCTTCTGCTTCCTGCCCTAGTGACATTTAGCTTGGGTATGTCCCATGCTTGGACTCTCCAGAGCAGCGCCTAGGAAAATGACCATTGGCTTACCTGAAGGGTTGTTTTCTGGACGCTGCGAAGGAGAGTCCAACCCCACCCTGGGGTCTACTCCGCCATTTGTCATATGATTTCTTCTGGACATGTGGATATTATTACAGACCTTAATTGACTTGGTTTCTGAACTTCTCAGCGTGCATTGTCCACGCCTTCATTGAGAAAAATCTAAGGATTAGTCAGCCCCAGAGGCGTGGCTTAAAATTTCAATTCAGTTCTGGGCAGATTGGCTGTATTTAACCCATGCTAGGACTCTCCTTCGCAGCGCCCAGAAAACGGACATCATTCTGCTTCACTGCATATTCCTGCACATGCACACACATGCATACACATAGGCAAATGCTACGCATACCTGTATCCTCCCTTTTAAGGCTAAATTAATTTCTGCCTGTCACTGTGTTACTGTTCATTTTAATCCTGTTTCTTGTGGAAGGCACAACTGGAAGTTTAGTGACAAATCTGAATTGATCAGCTTCCAAGATTAAAGTGCAGAAGCAGTTCGCATGTAGCTAAACAACATCTCATCAATCAAATGAACTGCTCATAAAATAATCTTGTCATGTTTAACAACATCCCTAACTTGCCAGTATGAGTTTCCTACTGATGGAGTGGCCATTTTCCTCCAGAGAAATATATAATAAATCTATCTAAATATGGAAAACTAAAACATTAAGGGGGACTCTAGTTTAGAGATCTAGTTTTCCAAGTCCAACAAATGCAGGCTGCTGCATGTTGTACACACACAAAGAGTATCAAGACTTATTTGATTCTCCACTTGTATAGAAATACTATGGTACTTCAGTTCCATGTTTCTTATTGCTGGAAGACAGCAGAAAATCTTCTGCCTCAAGGGAGTGAGGAATACTGCAATATTTATGGAGTATTTTTGTTACTTGTGTTGGTCTTTACATCTCTTGGGTTCCTACTGTAGTAAGAGGGTAAGGTTTCGTTACAGAGGTAAGGATTTCATGTGAATCCCTCTCATTATTTCAAATCCCCGCCTCTCGTTTTATTTGTTTAGCAACCACGATAGATGATGTTCTCTCAGAGTTTATATAATGGAAACAGATATTTGAGTTTGCACCATAAAAAGGAAATGAAAATGGATATAAATCAGGGGTCCCCAGCCTTTTGGATCTCAGGGACCACTAAATTCACAATTTAAAATCCCGTGGACCACTAATATGATCTGCCTAATGACTGGCTGAGTGGGCGTGGTTAGATGGTCATGTGACTGGGTGGGCATGGCCAATTTGATGTCATACATGTCAAGGGGCCTCTAGTTGCCACTCCCCTCCCAGCCAATCCACACCTTAGGGTCTTAATAGGAAGCAGTTGTTGGAGCTAAGCAGCCGCCATAAGAAAGAATTGGCAAGTATAAGAGTATAAGATACACCTTTTCCCCCCTCTACAAGAGCGTGGAAATGTTGGTGCATCTTATACACCAAATACAGCCATTTTTAGCCTCCCAAAGCCCTGTCCCTGCATTCCATTTTTGCAAAAAACAGGCCTTTTTTCACAAAAACAGACTTTTTTTGCTTTCCTTCAGCCCCCAGAAGCCCTCTGCAGTCTTCAGCAGGGCTGGGGGAAAGGCAAAAATGCCCCATTTTTGTGAAAAATGGACAGATGCCCACAAAAACAGAGGGTTTTTTGCCTTCTTTTAGCCCCCAGCAGCACTCTGCAGGCGTCAGCAGAGCTGAAGCAAGGCAGAAACGTTTTTGCCTTGTCCCAACCCTGCTGAAGTCTGCAGAGTGCTGCTGGGGGCTGAGGGAAGGCAAAAACTTTTTTTTCTTATTTACCTCTTCGAAATCTTGGTGCGTCTTATACATCGGTGCATCTTATAGCCTGAAAAATACAGTAGCTGGCTCAGTTCAATTTGGATCTGACTGAGAAGGAGGCACAGCAGAAAGACTTCACTGAGGACTATAAGCATAGGCTTTCTAAGCAGAAGGAAAACCTGTGGGAGTGCAAGGCCAGGTACCTGTGCCAGGAGGTTCAACGGACTTAGAGGATCAGCCAGTTCAAGGCCATGATAAGTCACACTGGAACAAGGCCCTCCGGCTCTTTGCCACCAGCAGTACTTCCCTCCAGCCATCGCCCAAAGCCCCACATCAGGAGGCTGAAGCAAACCCCAAGTCGGAATTTCTTCCCTCTGCCCCGCACAAAAAGACCCCAAAGGAGGAGACTCTCTGTAGCAACACAAGCGTTCATTGCATGTATCCAACCCAGGGGCTGTAGTTTGAGGTCCCCTGATTTAGTGCAATATAAAAAATGCAAATAATTTTTCTGCGGACCATCAAAATTTTCTCGCAGATCACCAGTGGTCCATGGACTACCAGTTGGTGACCGCTGATATAATTGCCATGTCAAAAACCACAGAGAGATATAGGTCATTATCGCTTCACCAGAATTCCATATTTTTCAGATGGCGAAAGGGTTTGCACCAACAATTAACTTGATACATTATGTGAGGAGTTTGTTTAATCTTTCATTTCCTCAGTCTGAGGGACTGCCTTTTTCTTGGAACAATTTTTTCATTTGCCTTGTGATGATGAATAAAATATTGCTACTTATTCATAAAATCAATGTCCTTTCAAGGCCATAACTGTTAGGAATATAATCTAACGGTTGGGTTGGCAATATATAAATCATGTAACAAAGCTATACCTGTTTCTTTAAATCATACTGTAAAATGTGATTGGTTGCTGTTTTCCTCAATCAGCCATAAGAGGGAGCCAGAATGACTGTTAGCTCTCTGTTTGTTAGATGCTGGGCTGATCTGATCTGAATGTTTTGGAAGCTGGCTGTTAGAAAGTGCCATGAGCTATTGTAAGTTTTGCAACTGCTAGCAAACTTTGAGTACCAGACTGTTTGTATGATTATGGACTATGCTATTTGGATTATCCCTTAACTGAAAGACATTGATGACTGACTGTCTTATCCGTGTATGACTTGGACTGTTTGATGGACTCTGATACCTCTATTTCCACGAAAGTAAAAGCCTATTTAAACTGCACTGTCTCTGTATGTTGGTTTGTGTGTTCTCCAACACAACTCTCACAACGCTTCTCTGAACGCACTAACTCTCCCAACTTACCTAACAATAACAATATTGTGTAAGTTTATACTGAGGATCCATTGTACTTCGTTTTCTGCTCCTTTGGAAGTATAGAGCTATAGGTTCTCAGTTTTGTAGACAGCATGGGATAGTATGGCAGCATCAAGCAAAAGCATCTTGGTGGATCTATGCCAGTTGATAATGGCAACAGGGTAGTTAAAGCAGATGCAAGTCACAGATATTGTTATGAGGAAAGCTATAAGAGAGACACCATCTATTGTTTTCCAGGATTATTAACTGAAGATAGATAGGAACAGGGAAAATTTAACATAAAAGGAAGCTGGTGAATCTTTGCCAATGGGTAATGGAGACAAAATAATTGTTAAAAGCAGACTGGAGGCATACATTATGGGAAAGGCAATAAAAAAGGAGCCATTTGAAAACCGATAATAAAGTATGGTAATAGCAAGATCCGCCTCTGGAAGGTAGGTGACCTCATTTTTTCCCCCTTTTATGACTCATTTTTGCTATCATGCTGAAAATTATTTTAACATCTGCCATTTTGGAGCCGAAACTGCATCAAATCAAGACCTTTAGAATCTGACCTGAGAAGATCAATGGGCCTTGTTATCAAACAAGTATCTCATGCCCCCCCCCCACACACCCCATTTTGGATATCAAGGCTGAAGTCAGATTTGGTCTTAATGAATGGCTGCAGTTTTGATAGATATCAGTGAATGTAATCCCAGAAAGAAAGCAGCACAAAACTAGACTCCAGAGGCTGACTAAGAAGAGAAGCATCAGAGCAGTAAAGATGATGAATAATTAGCTTTTATTGGATTATTTTTTTTAAAAAGCCAAAGACAATTTAATAACAAACCAAAGAAAACTGCTTCAGAGAATGTATGATATTTTGTTCCACTATAATTTGCTATTGAAATTTCTCTTGCAGCTGCTTGTATACCTACTTGAAGCCCAAAGGCAGGCTCAGCCCTGGATTTATTTACTCTGCCTCACCTTTCAAGAAATAAACTGCCAATACTATTCAGAAAATAAACGCAGTACAATACAATAAAGCAAACATTTGTGAAATGGGAGGAAAAAACCATCAGATGGAGAAGCTGGTGAAAATGAAGGAACTTCTATTTCTTCAGAAAAACAAAAGGGAAGTTACTTTGAGGAAACAAATCTATAGTTAGAAAACATCAGCTGAAGAAAAAAAAAAACTCAGTTTTTTAAGAGGCATTTTCCTCCTGAGGAAACAAATCTACAACCACAAGACAAAAAGTTTTTCTCCTGTGGCTCTTTACCTCATTGAAAACAACAGAGACAGAATGTTTTGCATAGATGTTCTGAACACATTGGATATATAATGATGTTTCCTAAACCAAAATAAGTATGTTTCCTCCATATATTACACCAGGCAAAATTTCTCAGCCAGAATATCGTGGTTAGGAAGGGTCATATCTGAATAGGAATAGGTTGAATAAGATTGATTAGAAACAGTTGCTTTCTCATGTTCCTAAGTTATATGCTCTAAAGATCTTGAAAATAATAATGTGTTTAGTTATGCTGAAAAAAAATGGGTCGGCAATCTATATAAGCTGCAGTCAAATTGGTCTCATAAGGCAGATATATTGTGGATGGTATATTCTGAGCCATCTTCCATGTACAATGCATTATAGTAATGTACTGTTATTTCACCAATTCCTGCCCTTATCTGCCTGTTGATAAAACAGGGCAAGTAACATTAGTATGTCACTGTTACAGTATCGTGGGATTCTTCTTTTGAGCTGGAGCTTAATGTGCTTTTGTAAGAGTGGCAATTGACATAGAAAACTACAGTATGACAATGGAAGCTTTTATGTTTTTTACTATTTATAGTCATGCTATTTACAAGAAGGATTTGCCACACAATCCTAATGTTCATCCAGTGTTAGGTTTCCTCCTAAGTCTCCTTCCCAGAGTCTATCCCTCCTCTATTTCTCCTGCTTCCTCTCCCTTCCTCTCAGTCTCTCTCCCCTGTTCCTGGGCTGGATAAGAAAGAGAGTAAAAAGAAGGTAATGGGCTGGAATTTACTGTAGTCTGCTCATTATGGCTTGATTTTCCTCTGGATCTGCTCAGCTCAACACCTACTGCTTCTCAGTGGTGGCTTTCCTTTTTTTTTACTACCAGTTTGCTCACACGCCTGCATCTGGGTGGGTGGGTGGAGCCTCCCGCTGCCACCATTACCAGTTCACCCAATCCGGGCCCAAACCCACCATTGCTTCTTCTCCACTGGGGGAAGAATCTTTCTTAGGGTCATCTGTCCAGAGACTTTTTTATCAACAGCTGATCCCCTCCTCCCCTTGGTCTTGGGTGAAGTAGCTGCCTGCAGCCAGTTGAGTCCTCTCTTCTGTTCTTGGGGTTGGTGGAATTCTCCTCCTCTGGACCTTCTTTCATTTCCCTTCTTCCAGAAAAGCCATTCCAGGACCTGATCAGGAACCGACAACTGTGCCAGATACTTAACTTCTCTCTCTAACATTTTTCTCCAGCCATCCTGTTTGCTTTGTGCATAGACTTTTTCTTTCCTTGTCTTCTCCTCCCTGCCCTCCTTTTTCTCTTTCTCTCCAACTTTTGGATAAACATGTCCCTCAGTAACTGAGGAGGTGGATGTCCTCTTAAGTCACTAGTCCCCAAAACCTACACAGCAGTCTGGAGCAAGGGGACTGCAGTCTTGACATCTCACCACATCAGCCCTGGCTAGCAGCCAGGTCAGCTCATCAGGTCTCATGACAGGACAGCTGTCCCTCAAAACCAGAATTGAGCTACCTTTTCTCTTTTCCTCACTCTGTTGGCTAGCTCATCCTAGCAGAATAGCAACCATGCTAGGCCATGCCTCAAGCACAACACTTCATCAATCTGTCTTCAGTTGTAACTTTTGCTATTGCCATGAAGGAAAGCTGCCACAAAACTTTGCTTTCAGGAAGCAGTTGCTATTTCAAGCAGTTAAGAATAAATGGGTTGGGGCCTTTGGCCTCATGAATTATGGTTATTGCACCAGGCAGTTTTTTTTGTTATTTCCAGGCATGATTTTTTAGTACTTCAAACACTACTAAAAGCAAGACTGAAGACTTTATGTGGCTTTTTTTTTAGCAGTTTTTTTTTAGCAGTCTGCAAAGCATCTTTAACTGTAGGAGAAAATTAAAAAAGGAATTATTCTTGCTACCGAAGTTACAAATTTCAGAATTATAATGTACGATGAAGAAGTAATACTTTTGGGCAGCCCATGATTATCCATGGACTTTTTTGCATAACAGTTTTCCAGTGACTTGTCCTCAAAAGCATAAGGGCATTGGAGGGCAATGTTTTCAATTTCTTTTCTATTGCAAACCTGCAAAGTTCAATTCATCTTTCTGTGAGATGTTGATATTTCCACAATGATTTATTCAATCATGCAAAGCTAACAAAGGAATCATTTTGTAAAGCCTAGTACATGTTTGAAAGCAATCGTGTCTCTGAATCCATTGGCATTTTTTGCCAATGGGGCTGTGCCTCAGGCTGCAGCCTCTCTGTCCCCAAGTATACATAAATGCAAAAAATATTACAGCAGCCAAAAAGTTATTATATGTTATATGATTTCCATGGGTAAGTCCTGAATTGGAATAGTAGGAGACCATGAAGAACCCAGGTCTGTCTGCAGAACTACTTGGAAACCATCAAATTTACTTTAGATTTACCAGGTCCTCTATTAAAAGACAAATATATATACATTAAAGTGTAAAGTAATTAAATCTGTTTAGCCAATATTGGAAGACATTTACATCACAATTCCTGTCTGCAATATATCAATGCTATACAAACATCTATACACAGTCAGTAGATTAATAAACTAAAAGAAATTGCAAGCCGTTTGAAACAAACAGGCTGCAGGGCATAAAAGAGTAGATGGATCATTCTATAAGACCACTCAGTGGTGTATCCTACTTCCTCTTTCTCAATGTTTGACAATTGCAGGGTGGGTGAGGGGGGCACTTTTCTATACTGAATATGTGTGAGAGAAAACTCTCTGCAATGGCATTTTCTAAAACAATTCGAACCAAGGATAAACATATTAAAATGCAGGTATATGTGTGTTTCTACACATGCCTATAAGCTTATCGCATGTATTGATGCGCAGAGGACTAGCTGTTTATTCCTGTTCCCATTAGCTGAGACATTTGCTCCTGCAGAACAGACTTACATTCCTCTGCTAATGAGGCTGGATGGAACTGGGATGACAATTAACCATGTAAAAATTGATGTTCTTCCATCCAGTTTGACTACATGTTTTTATCTTAGTGTCTGATCATCTCTAGAGGGAAAAAAATCCATGCTGTTCATTATAGTCTTATGTCCATCTGTAGGGAGCCAAGACTTTAAACAGGAATCCAATCAACCTAACACAATTCCAGTAAAATCAAACTGTCTTTGAAGCTGAGTAAGCTGAGTAATATGGCTCATTTCTCCAACTGTCTTGGTACAAAATGTCTCATAATTCCTCTTTAGCTTTCATGTCGGAGACAGAAAGAATGGGCAGGAAAGGAATCAACTGATTAGCAAATAATAAATCATGATAGAAAAGAGTTTGGTAATAAAAATAAATAGTCCACTACAGACTTATTTTATTTTTAAGGGTAAGGCATTCTTTCTACAGATTCAATCTCTGGTATCTCTAATACAAAATAATTTCAGGTAGCAAATAATAGTATATTAAGATCTTGGTAGAGTCACTTCAGATCCTAAAGATGAAACTCAAATATTTTGGCCACCTATTGAGAAAGAAGGACTCACTGGAGAAGAGCCTAATACTGGGAAAGATTGAGGGCAAAAAAAGAATGGGACGGCAGAGAATGAGGTGGCTGGATGGAGTCACCGAAGCAGTAGGCATGCGCTTAAATGGACTCCAGAGGATGGTAGAGGACAGAAAGGCCTGGAGGAATGTTGTCCATGGGGTTGCGATGGGTCGGACATGACTTCACAACTAACAAGAGTCACTGATATTGCAATTCTAGACAGACTAACACTCTCCTCCCCATACCCGATGGGATCCAAAATTCCTAGAGGGCACCAAATTGGAGAAGGATGAAATGACCAATGTCTGACTCTCTGGGATATGAAGGATGTGAAAGGAAGATTAAAAAGGGGGATAGCTTAGTTCCCATCACTTGTACATTAGGGATAAAAACTATTTAATTTATTAGAAGTATTTCTTTACCATGGTTTCATTTTATAACATCTTACAGTAGTATACATATGCTTGTTGTGTCTATAATTTGGGCTAACTCCTCAGTGGCTTCTAAATTATGTATCAAAGCAATGAAGTCTTAGATACCGAGGAACATGGTTTTCATTGTCCTCGTTTTTGCTGCCAGATGAGCTGACCTCATCTACCGGAGACACTGTAATCACTCATGGGAGAATTATAATATATTTACAGTTTTTCCTCAACCTGAGGCAGTTCATATATTTTAGACAACTTCTATTGTTCCATCCAACATAGGGTTTGGGGAGAGATGTGTGGTTCAATTTATGTTAGAAATATCTAGATGAGGATGAATACATTTCAATAATTGAAGCTTAAATAGTGATGCTTTCTTTGGCATTGCTAGCACAGCATTAAGCTGTGCATGACAACAAAGCTAGAAGGCCCACTCTTCCTCCATAGAGACAAAGTGGTTCTTCTTGTGGTTCTTTTCTTCCCAAAGACTTTTATTGTGAGATGACTCACTAAAATGCTGAGAGATATTCTGTGAATTGTACCGTATTATTGCATACAAACTCAAATTTATTATTTATTTATTTGATACTACTATTGATTTGTAGTATCAAAGGAGCTGAACAAGAGATAAATTAGGTGTTTCTTATGGAGACCTGTCACTAGAAGTTGAATCCAAAGACCCTTCAATTCATGTTGATTGCTTCTTCCAGCAAGTTATGAAACTATGTCTTACAGGGTATCTATCACTTGGGCAGACAGGCAGGATGTTAATAAAAATATTGTGGTAAGTGGTGTTCTTAGGTTTGGGAGTCCACTTGAATAATAAGAGCTATAAAAATACCCTATTTGAAATATCTAAATTACAAGATGCACTGATACATGTTAATTTTGACATAATTGTCAGCTCCTGATCCCTGGATTAGCTCCTGATCCGGACTCCCAGTTTCTGAGTTACCCTCTGGCAATTTCCAATGCTCTTAATTTTAATCTTCCCCATTTTCTGTCTTTCTGTATTTTCTGTCTTTCAGAAAATAATGGCTGTAATATTGCTACAATGAAGGATATGAAAGGAAGATAAAACAGGGGGATAACTTAGTTCCCTTCACTTGTACAATCATTGGGGATAAAGTATAAGTATAATCTTTATTGTCATTGTACTTAAATACAACAAAAATGTATTTAATTTAAATAAATATTTAATTTATTAGAAGTATTTCTTTACCACTGTATCATTTTGTAACATCTTGCAGTAGTATACAATAAATACACTACTGTATAATTCCAAAATGAAACAAAATAAAACCAGTAAAAACAACATGAAAACACAAGGCTAAGTAACAACAGGGTGTAGAAAAACAGGATAGAAAAAAATGCCAATTAAAATTAAAATATCAGGGGGAATTAGTAGCTCAGGAAGGCTGCCATTATGTGATAGATTGGATTAAATATATAATACAATAACACAAATTCTAGACCCAAGATTTCTCATTTCATTTGATCCATGCACTACCCCCGTTTCCTGTATTGTTGTCTTGTAGAGAAGACGCTGTCTCCCTCCTTGAGGCTGAGCAGTACGTGTGACTTGCTGGTGGTGAGAACAACAAAGATGTTTCCGTAGTCTGCCCAGCGTCCAAAGAAGATAGATGATTGTCCCAAGTCACTGGAGAGCAACACACAAGGAGCTGTAGCAAGCAGATTCTGTGCCTGACCTTTCCCAGAGACGGAATGATGCATTTGAAACTTCCAGTGCTGACAAAGTGACAGGAGTGAAAATGGCCTCAATTACAATATGGTATTATCTTGGCAGTGACTCAGAAATATCTTCTTCTTTCGGGGCAAAAAAGTCCAAAGAAGAGAACAGCTGAGACAGCAAGCATAGTCCTCACTGATCTTTACACTCTGGGGTCTTGAAAGACTGACAATTCAGTATAATAGGATTCCACAGAATCTGCTCAGTTTCTCACAAGAGAGATTCTGGGGCTGAGGCTTGCCAGAGTCCTGCCTGTTGTTTGGAAACTCCTGGAGTAAAACAGGAACAGCAGCTGCCTCTGGTGATTTGTTTTGAAAGGCGTAAAGGACAGGCGAGTGGAAGAAAGACCACAGGCAACCATCAACCAAGACATTCGCCTATGCACATTTCACCAAAAAGAACTGGAGTTGGTTAGGCACTGTTCCTTTTTTCTTTTTCTTTTGTACCTTTCTTGTTTAACAGAACTTTTGCCCATTTGTGTTTCTCTGCTATTGAATTGCATTAAATGGAGACAATAATACTTTTAGATTTTTCTGATGCCAATGTTTGGGATATCTGTAAGAGACGTCATGAAGAAGGACATTTTATTTATTTTGATCCATCAGTTTATTTATTTTTTAAATAACCAAAAGAACATACTGTAGCTAAGAGGCTAACAAATGGTTGAAAAATAGCATTTTGTTACAGCAGGCCCTATTTCGTTTTTTAAATGAGGAGACTATATTTGTCCTTGAAAACAGTAATAACCACATTTCATAATTGGTGCTGGCTACATGGCACATGTAACATCATTACTCTGTGAGTTGCACTCTTTGCCAGTGTGTTTCTGGGTGCAGTTGAATGTGCTTTAAAGCCATGTATCCGTGATGGTGAACATATGGCACACCTGCCAGAGGTCGTATGCAGAGCCCTCTCTGTGGGCATGTGCGCCAGCCAGCTGGTTTACATGGGCGCTAGAGCACTGGAAAACGGCACCAAAAATTGCCCCCAAATGGCTGGAAAATGCCCCCAAAACAGCCTGGAAATGGCCCCAAAAACCACCCTAAAAATGCCCAAAAAACAGCCATGCATGCACTGGCCAGTTGTTCTTTAGATTTCTGGTGCTCCAACATGAATACATGCACATGTATGCACGCACATTCTGGTTTGGGCATTATGTGCCAGAAAGGTTCACCATCACTGCCCTATATGCTTGGGACCAGGTTGTCTGAGGGACCATATTTTTCCAAGAGTTTCTACCCATCCAATCTGATCCAACACATTTGCCATGCTGCAGATCCCATCAGCCAAAGAATGTTGACCGGTGGGAACTAGAAGACAGTTTTTCCCTGCCTTATGGAATATTTTCCCCCTAGGAGATTAGAATGACTCCCACCCTGTTTGCTTTTCACAAGGCTTTAAAAACCTGACTATGTACCATGCCTGTTGTACCAATGGACTATTTTGACTTCCAGGTTGGTGCAGGAGGCCTTCCAGGCTCAAAACAGAGTGCAGGGGAGCACATGCAGCCCCCATACCCCATTTGGCTTCCAAGTTGGGGCAGGAGGTCTTACAGGCTCAAAATATGGCACAGAGAGGTCCCGCACGCACCCCCCTATGCCCCATTTTGGGCCTGGAAGGCCTCCTGCACCAACCTGGAAGCCAAAAATGGGTGAGGAGGGCAGGGTGCATGCACAGGGCACGGACATTGTCTGAGGGGACTGATGGAAGGGTGCAGGCGCAGGGGTGCTTGCATTATATTTTGGGCACTCAGCACCAAAAAGGTTAATCATTACTGCCTTAGAACACAAACAGGTGTTTTTTTAAAGTCTCTTCTTCTGTTGTGGGAACTTCCAAATGTTAGCACTTTCACTACCTACTTTCATAGCTTAGACCTGCTCTGACATTAAATTGAACTGTTATTATGCTTGCTTTATATCCTAGCTTTTCACCCAAGTAGGGCAGCCAATAAAGCAAACTGCACAAGAACTTAAAAGCCTGGGAAAAAGGGGAAATGCATGAAAAGAAAACGTATACATCTGAGCCAAATATCACAAAGGGCTCAAGACACTCTGTATGTTTTCCTCTGTTCTGAGTCGGCTCTCTCTGACCAGGGTGCTAATCTGTGCTAGTTTTTCCACGGAGATATTGAATTCCTAAACTAGATCCTCTGCACAGAGACTTCCATGAAAACCATCTACACATTGTTTCAATGTCCCTCTCTCTTTTGTAAGAAAAATTCCAATGGCATTTTCCCCCCACATTGAAAGTACATTGGGGAAGCTAAAAAGAAGAATAAAATTCCTCATCAATATTTAAGATGAATGTCAGGTAAAATTGCCAGGTTTCAGATCAATGTGTCATCTTCTGAAATGTGAGCAGCTGCCGCTTTTATGGATTATGACTGTTGTTTTTTTATGATAGCATCAGTGATCTCCCTGATCTGTTGCACTGGAAGAAGTATTTGAACAATCTGAGCAGAAAAAAACAATCTAGCCCTCCCCTCTGTGTCTGTGCATGTGTGTGCGTGTGAATGTGCATGAGAGAGAAATACACAGAGGGAAATAAATGATAAAATTTGGGACGAAACGTTAATCCCAGAGCAAAATGATTTGTATCAAGTTCTCTTGTCATGGTGGGGTTCTGCAGTTTCAGCCAAACAGATCCTTAGGAAGGATTTTCTCCTAACTCAGGCATTTACTAAGGATTATATTTCATCCTAGGAGAATTTCCTAAGTGTCACAACTTTGATTCCTAGTTAGTGTGTGCATGTGCATGTTTATGTGTTATTTTCCATTCCAGCAATACAGAGCAAGTCTCATGCCCATAACCAGAAATTTTATGGAGGAACGGTGTCACAGCCCAGCCTGTAAGAGCACAGCTTTAAATCAGGAGTAGGCAGCATGAGACTCTGCAGGCATTCTTGGCCTGCAATACCCATCATCTATCATTTTTAGTCATGCTAGCTAAGGCTGACACAAACTCAAATAAGACTTGTCTATATGTAACATATAGTTCTCAATTGTTTTAGGGCCATTGCAAGTGGGAACATTCCCCTACCCCGAATATTAATTGCTCTATATATTTCTATCATTCTCTCTCTCTCTCTCTAGCTCTCTCTCTCTCTCTCCCCAGTGCATTCCTATCTCACATTAAAAACAAAATAGAACAAAACCTAACGGCTTCCTAAAGCCTAAAGGTGCTTTGCTCACAATGGTTTGCCTTCTTACTGTGAAAATGTTTCATGAATATTTTTAAAAATGCCAGCAATTTCAGGCTACGTTATCAGGCTGTATCAAGGCTCCCAACTCTGTCATGATTTTCTAAAACAATAAATGAATTTGGGTGATCCCCATAAGAATGCAACCAATTACTTCATTAAGTGTTGGGCAGAAATAAACGTGCCACTTACTTTTAATAATTAAAATTTAGTGTATGTATCAAATAAAACAATAATAGAACCTAGCAATTTCCTAAAATAAACCTTTTCCTTGGAAATAAGAAATAAAATTACATGTATGTTTAATGGGAAGGATACTTGGCTTTTTTGTCCACATTGTTTTAGGTCAAGACTTGTTCTTTTATAACTGCTACTGTAGCAGACACAGGCTTTGTGTTCGCTTGTCTAGGCAAATCAGGAACAAGTCCTGCCAATGATCCAGAGTTCATTGTGCAACTTATTAGTCCATGTTCTTGGCACTCTACTTCGGCATCAGTTGTTAGGCTGCCCAGGTAGAAGAGTGAATTTTGAAGGCAATCCAGCTAAAGCTGTGGCAGAACAAGCAAGCTGCTTGATTGTCTAAACAGAAGGGGGAAAGTTCTGACAGTAATCCAGTTATGGGTAAAACCTTTAGGTTGGCACAAGCAAAGCTGGAACCAGACTATATTCTAGGTTTGCTGATTGGGTTTTATTGGACTAGCTGGCTCATCCAGAATTAACTGAATGTGCTTTCTGACTTATGGTCCTTCTTGTGTGCACAACCCCTGTCTCCAAATTCACAAGCTTCCCACCGCATTTGCCTGCAATATTGGAGGGGGTTTGAAACACAAGGTTTAATCTTCCCTATCTTATATAAAATGAAATGAATGTAAAATTACTTTAAAATATCTTGAAAAAAAATATTACTCTTATATTTAATGTTTTGTAACTGTAAAAAAAATATTGACTAGAGCTGATCATTCAAATATACTATTATCCTGCTCAAATGAGCTTAAAAACAAACAGCAGCCTCCACCCTAAGGAGAAAAACCTTTCATTTCACCCATGTATATGACAGTGTGTCAAATGTTGAATCTGTGTCACTGTAAAGGACAAGAATGTCTCTGTCTACTAAAAGTCTCCATGTGCTGGATAGCAACAGTATCTATACTCACTATAAATTATGGGAATTATACGTCAGGGCATTAGGTTGGGAAAAGCTTAGAATAATTTATAATAAAGTTATATTCAGTCTTTTGCAAGTTATGGATTTTCATCTTCTTCCATTCTAATTTTGCTTGGCCTTATCACACTTCACTTTGGAGCAACATCAGATCTGTTTCCCCATTCCCTTTCCCCATTTTCTTTTTTCAATAGCCACAAACTGATGTAGCTAGTTGCCATCAAGGCAGATTTTGCCAGCAATACTGTAAATATGTAACACATTATTTAAATGATTAATTGTGTGTCATTGGAAGAAACTTACTCTTACACTTCTCTCCAAGATAGCTGACACTTTTCTTTACTAAAAGGCAGGGCACACTGGAAGGTTTTCATTTAGCATTAGGAGATCTTGTAGAGGATGACCTCTCTAGACACTGCAATTATTTTCCAAGTAATAATAGACTTTTCTTCCTGGATCACTTAAACACCCTAAAGACAAAAGACAAATTTAAAAACTCCAGGATTATTAAAGAAAAGGCAGAAATGATCATTTTCTAAAAATAAGGATTCACTTTTTTGCAAGGAATTTTGGCCGGCGGGGTCCAGAAGAGGAGCCTTTTCTACTGTGGGTCCTGCTCTCTGGAGCATCATGCTTCCTTGAGATGAGATCTTCAACACCCTTACAGCCTTCTGAAAGGCTTTGAAGACATGGCTGTGCCAACTAGCCTTGGACTCCAAAGTGGGTGTGGCAATTTTGAGGTGGCTAATGGGGTAAATAACACCCCATCTCCCTGTGTGCACTTTGTTCCCTCCCTCCGTCTCCATCCTGATTTTATTTTAATTAAATTTAAACAATCAATACCTTATTGTTTCATGTTTTATAGTGTATTTTAGTTGAATGTCTGTAAGCAGCCAAGTGTCACCTCCATCGAGATGAGCAGCATAAAGTTTAATAAACAAATTATAATAATAAATAAAAAGGAAACAAGTCATGTTACCATATGAAAAAAGCTTGCACATTTTTTTGTCTAATTTCTCTTCTAATTATGATTTATCTGTGGATTTCCTGGATCAACACAGCTAGTGTTATTACTCAAGTAGAGTGCTAGAAAATATATCTAACTCAAAGTTCTTGGTGCACCCCTAGCTTGCTTCTTTCCTTGCAGATGGTTCATTACCATGTTTCCCCAAAAATAAGATAGGGTCATATTTTCTTTTGACCTCCGAAATAAGTGCTTGGCCTTATTTTTGGGGAGGTCTTATTATTTTTGAGGTGCAGGAGGTGGCGAGAGTGGTCACCTCATGACTGCTGCTGTGTTGCAATATTTTGGGGGAGGGCTTATTTTCACGGGAGTGCTTATTTTAGCGCATGCGCTCAAAAGCCCGGTTGAGCTTATTATCAGAGGAGATCTTATTTTTGGGAAAAGCAGGTACTATACTAACATAATTTGTTAATCATTTAAAAACCTGTCTTTTTCTTTTCTTTCTTGACTTTTGAAGTAACTAAAACCCATTCCACAGGTAGGGAAATATAAGTCAATTGAAATGTCTTGGAATATTAGTAGTTCAGGTTGATAGTTATGTTATTGGTTTGAGCAACCAATGTTATTGGTTGAGCTTGGTGATTTGGTTGCAAAGGTTTCATCCCTGTTCGAGGAGACATCTTCAGTGCGCTTTGGATTGTGCTTGTCTGGGGGAGCACTGGCCTTTAAATACCTTTTTGAGTCCTGATCTGATTTCTGGTTGTGTGATTGGCTGGCTGTAGTTGCCGAGTCATAGTCTTTGGTTTTAAGTACCGTCTGTGTGATGTAAATGAATGCTGGGATTGTTGTTTGGCTGTCTTCTGATGATGTATGCTCTGGTTTCAGGTAGATTTGATTGGCTACATGTGATGTGGTCTGTTTTCTTGTAGCCTGTCGAGTTATAACTTTGTTTGCATTGTGGCTGTTCATTGCTTTTCCACCAATCAATCAATAAACAGACATATCAACCCAATCTACCCACCACTTAGAATGAAAGAACATAAATCACAATCCCGAAGGCAGTATTTAAAGACCAATGTACAGCTGATCAGGACTCAGAAAGGTTTTTAAAGACAAGCACACTGAAGATGTCTCCTCGAATGGGGATGAAACGTTTGTAACCAAATTGTCAAGCTCAAAGCTCAAACCAACCATATAAGTCAATTATCCAACCCTGAAAAAGTTAGATAAATGCTAAGTAGTTTTTCCTTTTTCAAATCCTGGGGAATGAATAAACAACTAGTCAATGATTGGTACTTCAATATTAGTCGGGTTGCTGTAGTCTAGAATGATTCATCTTGCCATTTTGCTGCTAAAGACTGAGGGATCCCACAAGTTCATTGCTTTAGTAGTGAATCCACAGATTTGCTAGCCATGGATCCTCGTGTATTGACCTTGTTCTCAAAGAGATCTAATCCCTTCTGTATAGAGTGCTTTACGGATTCTTCGGATACTTCCCATATTTCTCCCGTTGCAATCATCTTTCGAAAACTTGAAATACAATGGCCCCATATTATAGACCAGAGCGGACCGGGTCTCAGGTCCCCTTCTGAAACCTGGCCAAGACGAGATCTGACCCGAGACCCGGAGCTTTTGCACTGCTCCCTCAAAAGTCTCCCGCTCTGAGTAGAAAAACAACAGCCGCGCCCGTTTTTCAGCCCAGTTCAAGAAGACTCCTGGCAGCTTCACGTCTTCGGAGCCGGGGAGCGCTTGCGCATTCCGCCCCGCTTCGCGAGCAACTGTCCAGTGCTAAAAACTCCCGTCGGGCTCTTCAGCCTTAAGCGGGGTTGCAAGCGCTCGGACGCCTCGCGTGAGGCCCCTGGAAAGGTTCGAGACTTTCCCTCCCTCTACCAAGGAGCTCAAAGCCGTCGGCGGGTCAACACATTCCTTCTTATCCACGACGCGCGTCCTTCCTCCACCTCACTTAGCGAAGGGTGTCGGGATTCATGAGAATTCCCAGCCTGCCCAGTTGAGAGAGGCTAAGCTTTATTCTCTGACCAGGGCGCACCGGACACGGGCTTTTTGCCTCCCTGAACCTAGCCTGTGTTTAAACAAGGTTAAGCGGCACCCTCGGTTCTTCCCTCTCAGGACCAGCCTAGTGGTGCTTCCCTCACCTGCCAGGGAAAGGGGCAGGCGTGGGAGGGGAGGGGGTGTCGCGGGTCTTGGCTGGTACGCTCGTCGTTAGTTGGAGACCCCTTTGCTGCGGGTAGCCAAGGGGAGCCTTCCGGTCCCTTGCTGTCCCCCCCCCGCTTTCTTCCCGACTTGCTCCCGGGGGGCCCATTTTGGCTACTCGAGGAGCCAGAAAGTAGCCCTCGCGGCGCCCTAATGATTGGGTGAGGTGCCATTACATCATGTTGTCTGGGCTGCCTCCCTGGTTTTCTCGCGCTGAGGAGAAAAGGGCGCGCGCGAGCTTCTTAGTGGGAGCGGGAAGCACATCTGGGAAACCGCAGGCGGCGGCGGCGGCGCGAGGCAGGGAGAGAGCTGCGCGCGGGAGCTTCCCTTCTTCTTGACCAGCCGGCGGCTCCTAACTCCTGGGGGAGGGGTGTGGTGGAGGTGGTGGTGGGGCTCCGAGAAGACGAAGGTGGAAGGCAACGAGATGCTCCGAGGCAAATCCCAGGAAGCAGAGCCCGGAGGGCGAGGGGACCTCTTTCTCCACTGACCGCCGCTCGCTTAATCCAAGCGCAGGAAAATGGGCTTTGAGAACGCCACGGAGAAGTGCTGGGGGATGGCTGGTAAGTTTTAGCCCGGGAAAGCGAGCGCCTCGCCTCGCCTGAAGGGACCCGACGGCCGCGCCAGCCTTCTTTCCTAAGGGGCCACGGGGTTACCGTTCACTCAAGCCCGCCCGCGGACCTCGAGGTAACCCTGGGCGGGCAGGAAGAGAGGAAGCTGCGCGACTCCAACGTCGGCTGCCCTCCTGCTTCTTTGAGCGGTAGGAACCTCGGGAGCCTCGAAGGGGATCCAAGAGTGACTTCTGCTCCAAGACGGAGGAACAAAGCTATTCGGGGCCCTGGCATAAGAGAACCCGAAGATCAAGGGGGCCAGCAGGTGTCGCGTGGCTTAGAGGCGATGACCTCCAAAAGGCAAACAATTACGCGGGTTTTTTTGGGGGGGGGCAATCAGAAGGAAATGTTTGTGTGGGGGGCGTTTCAGAGAGAAGGGAAAGCTGTACTCCTTTCTTTTAACTTTCCTAGGTCCGTTGCCTCTGCTGCCTTCTTCCCTTCCCTTTCTCCGCTTTGTTCTTTCTTTCTGATCTTCAAGCGCCCGTGAGGCAAACAGAAAGTGGCATGTTTTCCCACATCTGGTGACCTCCAGAGGTGCTGAATGACAACTCTTATGCCTCCCCGGTTGGCGTGGCTTTGGGCACCACTCAGAGAGGGTTGGGATGTGAATCTAAATAAAGCGGATGAAGGCTAATAACTCACAATAGCAGCAACAGATCTTGGAATGAGCGGAATAGGGAACAAGGATAATTGCGAGTTGGCACCAGATTTCCCTTTGCTCAACCGAAGTGTAGGGTTGGAGTGGGTGAGTGGGAAGTAACCTGTAAGAGCAGGAGAGGGGTAGGATAGACTGGCTCTTTGCTTTGATTTTGGGGTTGGCCCCGGAGCAGATACTGCAATCCGAAACAAGGGGACGGACACCTGACAGCTTAGTTTGGATAAACATCATTTGCATTCTTCATGGTCAGAACTTAATCCTATAAAGTAATAGAATGGTTTGATCTGCAATGAGAGATATTATCTCTGCATAATTTGTTTAATGTTTGGACAATGACAACTTATCCCCCTCCCCCTCCCCACCATCCCATATTTGAAAGAAAGTATTGTACCCCTGGTTGGCTTGAGTTTGAAATAATTATAGGGATCAACTCTCCCTCCCTGCAATCACGGGCTCCTTGTACTTATCTCCCTCTTTCTTGATTCTCCCTCCCCCTTATTTCTCCAAATCCATGGGAAAGGGAGAAAATAATTTGCAAAAATCTCTTATTAGACAATACATTTCTGACAACTTATCTACCACCAAATTAGAGAGTTTAATGCTGGGTCCCGTGACTGAGTTGCCAATTTCAGATCCAAGATTATGTAAATACGGATTATCATTTTGAATAAACCAGTGCCGTAAGTAAGAAAAAATTGACAACCGTGGTAGATCTCAAAAAGCTAAGCAAGATCAGACTTACGGTAGTCAGTGCTTTAATGAGAGACCACTAGGAAATACCACTAGGTTAACATTTAAATTGGTAATTTTTTTAAAAAAATCCCCCAAATATTTGAATACTGTTGCCAAGAAAATGGCTTGGATGTGTCTATGAAATAAAAAGGAATTTATTTTGACTCAATGGAATAATTACTTAGCTTGTTTAAGTAGCTTTTTTCATTTCTACTCCACTGTGGACATTTAGGGATAGGGAGCTTTTCTCCCTATGACCAACTTAAAAAAAACCAGATGTGTATCTGATTGTTATATTAGCATTAATGAGTAATACATATATGGAATTCACTACTATATAGATCACATGGAAGTCTGGATACTTACAGTCATTGATCTTATTACTTAATCACTTTTAAATATTAACAATGTGACTTTATTTTAAAATGAACTTCTATTTTTTATTAGTAATGTGACTACAAACCCATATAGAGATTACATTTACTTGTTTTTATCATTTTAAGAGCACACTTTCACACTTTCTGCTCCATGGTATTTCAGATATTGTATTTGGTATTTGGTTTATTTGTATGCCGCCCTTCTCCAGGAGGGACTCAGATATAATTTTCGGCAATAGAGAAGCATCATAACATTAGCCTTGTGGATTTAACTACACAAGGGGAGAGATGAGAGAGCCAAAGGTTTCAGAATATGGATATTTGCAAAGCTATTTCAGACTAAGGGCAAATAATGAGCTGCAACATGACATATTGTATTTTACTGCAAGCATCATAGTTTTGATGGCAAGAAGGGGGGGAGCATGTGGGTGTGCTTGCACCCACAAGCATATTTGTATGCATAGTTATACCTATTGAAGTATTTATGGTAGGGAAGGTTGGCTGAGGAGGAACTCATGATCTATATCACAGTGCACTAATTTAAGAATCAGAGGCAAAGTAATTGATAAGTTATTAAAAAGCACTTTTGGTACAAGGATATTTGGCTATTTGGAAGGGGGGAGCTAATAGTATCCTCTAGTATCTTGCATTTCAAAACTAAAAGGCTGGCTCTACAAACTCACCAGAATAGGATATAAATTGTAATATTTTAAATACATTTTGGTGTATATTTCTTTCAATAAAATTCAGTACTGTTGCATTCCATTAAGCTTACTCACAAGTAAATAGATACAAGACTGTAGTCTAGAAATTGCAAAATGTGAATGATTTCCACTCTTCACAGATGCATTCTTTTATTTTTGCCAGTCTTAACTTCCAGGGTATCTAGATACAAATTTCTTTTCTCTGATGACCCATCCTTGAACTATATCCATTTATTTGTATATTTATTTTAATAACTATGGCATTGTCCAGAAGCCACTACTCCTTTCCTACTGAAGGATATAAAATGACTGAAAATAGCCCTGGATAGCAATCTTCCCATTGTTATGAACATATCTGAACAATTGTTTCGTTCATACTTTTGTATGGCTTCCCCTTATAAAGGTGACACAACAATAAATGCCTCTTGATATCTTGCCATCTTAGTAGCCACCTTATTTCTACTTTTCTCAGCCAAAGAAATGTTGATATATTAGAAGTGTCTCCAATCATCTATCCACATAAGTCTATTGATGCTAGTAAAGGTGCATCAGTTTTACTCAATTTTGTACCTCCCAAGATGCATTAGATTACATCATTCACAGATGGTATGTCCAATGAATAGCCAAGGTAGCCAAGAGAGTTATTTATTGTTAGCTGCTTTGAAGACCACTTTTCTTGTTGAAATTGCATGATAGGAAGCCTATTATTATAGTTGTTATTTTGGCCAAGAATAATGGCTATAAATTTTTAAAACAAACTTCAAAAACAGCTACAGGGCATCTAGTTGGGGAAAGGTGATCTTTATAAAGTGGGCTGGTGGAAGTAGTAGTCCTAATTAAGTTAGACCTGAAAAAGTTAGTTAGATTACGTATAAAAGTAAAAACATCTGGTGTCACTTCCCATCCCACACATATTTGTGCTAAAATCACACACACACATACAAATATATATACGTTCTTATTACACAAATGCCATGTGCAAAAATAATTGTCCATGTGATGTTGATTTAAAAGATATTTATGTGCAGTTGGGCTAATTAAAGATAAATGGAACCTTAATTTGCCAAAAATAACCTGGATTTGGAGATGTGTCAAATAACTTTCATTTTTCAGGTTGCTACATTTGAAATTGGGTTGCATAAGCTTTCATGAATTGATTCATAAGGTTAAAACTGAAATCTTTTGAAACTCATGACATGTTCATGACAAACGTGATTATGAAGTCAGAATGCACAAACACACATGCATATACTGTATATGCTTGATTTATCAAATGCAAATCTGATCAAAATTAACATGTTGGTTTTCAGCTACAACCAAAAATGTTATGTTAATCAGTTCTGTTTGGTTACTTGTAAAGTAATCCTAGCTAATGGATATGGCACAAACAGACCAAATCTATTGTATGTCTCATGTTGGCTATATACTAATTTAATTGCCATGATGTTCCTAAATATATCTGGGACTTATAACTAGGGACAGTTATTGAGAAGCTCATATTCCCAGTGCTACACATAAAGCTACAGTCCTATATTTCATAATCTATATTTACTAATCTGGTCTAAATTATTTGAATATTACATAGCCCCCTCTCTAAACAAGTGGCAAATATAAATTCTCGGTTTAGTCGAAAGCTCCTAATAACAGCAAGTCCTACTGATAAAGAAAGCAAATTTTAGTTTCAGTTTGGCAAAGCGACCCATATTCTATAAAGGGCTCCATGTGCCAGACAACAAATTACAAGGTACAGATCTTTTGACAAATGTTGTGTCTTAATTCTAGGTAGAATCAAATAGAATAAAAGAGGCGGCACACCTCATGCCACTAATAGAATGGGATCTACTATTTTCATAAGAAAAGGCAAAGAAAAACAAAGATGGGGTGAAGCTCATGTTCAACTGCTTCTTCAAGAGATAATTACTCAAGTGTCTGAATTTAAACATATCTATTCTCAGGGCCCACCAGGCATACCATTGTGCTCCTACCAAATTGATTCTGGCCCACACGATCACGTGTCATTGGCTGCTGTTGGTTAGCTGAGCAAATTAAGTTGTGTGTTGTAGAAAGAATAGGTCTAATCCCACCATACATTTTGCCCTGTCAGTCACAAATGCAGTCTCTTCTCCTATTTGTGCAGCATTAACTCTATCTATCTATCTATCTATCTATCTATCTATCTATCTATCTATCTATCTATCTATCTAATCTCTCCATCATCTATCTATCATCTATATCTATCTATCTACAGGTGAAACTCAAAAAATTAGAATATTGTGCAAAAGTTCATTTATTTCAGTAATGCAACTTAAAAGGTGAAACTAATATATGAGATAGACTCATTACATGCAAAGCAAGATAGTTCAAGCCGTGATTTGTCATAATTGTGATGATTATGGCTTACAGCTCATGAAAACCCCAAATCCCAATCTCAGAAAATTAGAATATTACATGCAATCAATAAAACAAGGATTGTACATAGAACAATATCGGACCTCTGAAAAGTATAAGCATGCATATGTACTCAGTACTTGGTTTGGGCCCCTTTTGCAGCAATTACTGCCTCACTGCAGTGTGACATGGAAGCTATCAGCCTGTGGCACTGCTGAGGTGTTATGGGAGACCAGGATGCTTCAATAGCAGCCTTCAGCTGTTCTGCATTGTTCGGTCTCATGTCTCTCATCTTTCTTTTGGCAATGCCCCATAGATTCTCTATGGGGTTCAGGTCAGATGAGTTTGCTGGCCAATCAAGCACAGTAATCCCACAGTCATTGAATCAGGTTTTGGTGCTTTTGGCAGTGTGAGCAGGTGCCAAGTCCTGCTGGAAAATGAAGTCAGCATCCCCATAAAGCTCGTCTGCGGAAGGAAGCATGAAGTGCTCCAAAATCTCCTGGTAGACGGCTGCGTTGACTCTGGACTTAATGAAGCACAGTGGACCAACACCAGCAGATGACATGGCTCCCCAAATCAACACAGACTGTGGAAACTTCACACTGGACTTCAAGCATCTTGCAGTGTGTGCCTCTCCATTCTTCCTCCATACTCTGGTTTCCAAATGAGATGCAAAAGTTGATCTCACCAGAGGAGCGGCTTGACAAGAAGAATACAACATTTGAAGCCCATATCCAGGATCCATCTGTGCGTGGTGGCTCTTGATGCAGCCTCAGTCCACTTGATTTCAGTCTCAGTCCACTCCTTGTGAAAGTCCCCAACACTTTTGAATGGCCTTTTCCTGACAATCCTCTCCAGGCTGCGGTCATCCCTGCTGCTCACCTTTTTCTTCCACACTTTTCCTTTCCACATAACTTTCTATTAATGTGCTTTGATACAGCGCTTTGGGAACATCCAACTTCTTTTGCAATTTCCTTTTGAGTCCTTATGGAGGGTGTCAATGATGGTTTTCTGCACAACTATCAGATCAGCAGTCTTTCCCATGATTGTGATTTCTACTGAACCAGACTGAGAGACCATTTAAAGGCTCAGGAACCCTTTGCAGGTGTTATGGCTTAATTAGCTGATTAGAGTGGGACACTTTGAGCCTAGAATATTGCACCTTTTCACAATATTCTAATTTTTTGAGATTGTGGATTTGGGGTTTTCATGAGCTGTAAGCCATAATCATCACAATTATGACAAATCACGGCTTGAACTATCTTGCTTGGCATGTATCTCATATATTAGTTTAATCTTTTAAGTTGCATTACTGAAATAAATGAACTTTTGCACAATATTCTAATTTTTTGAGTTTCACCTGTATCTATCTATCTATCTATCTATCTATCTATCTATCTATCTATCTATCTATCTAATATCATCTCTCCATCATCTTTCCATCATCTCTCCATCATCTATCCATCATCTATCTATCTATCTATCTATCTATCTATCTATCTATCTATCTATCTATCTATCTATCTATCTATATCATCTCTCCATCATCTATCAATCTATCTATATCATCTCTCTATCTATCATCTATCTATCTATCTATCTATCTATCTATCTATCTATCTATCTATCTATCTATCTATCTATCTATCTATCTCATCTCTCCATCATCTATCAATCTATCTATATCATCTCTCTATCTATCATCTATCTATCTATCTATCTATCTATCTATCTATCTATCTATCTATCTATCTATCTATCTATATCATCTCTCCATCATCTATCTATCTATATCATCTCTCCATCATCTATCAATCTATCTATATCATCTATCTATCTATTATCTATCTATCTATCTATCTATCTATCTATCTAATCTTCACCTTTATTATTTTTATAACTAACTCAAGGTGGCAAATGTACATAATATTCCTTCCTTTTCTTATTTTTACCACAACAATAATCCTGTGAGATGGATTGGGCTTAGAAAGAATAACTGGCCCAAAGTGACCCAGCTGGTTTTCATGGCTGAGACAGGACTAGAACTTACAGTCTCCTGGTTTCTAACCTGATACCTTACACACACACACACACACACACACACACACACACACACACACACACAATTGATTATATGGGATGTAGTTATTACACTGGAGACAGACTCTAGGATAATGATATTAATACAATACACTTAAATAGGTTTTCTTAGTTTAATCATATACTGACTCCACTGAATGAATATGATTTTCTTTTTGTAGTTTTTTATCTAAATAAAGAGATTAATCATTAATATACTTTCTTACAGAATCATTACACTTTTTTCAAATAAAATCAAGCTGCCTGCTAGAGTCTATTCATCTATTTAGTTAAGATACTTTATCTGAATATCTTCATTTGTTAGATTTTATTGACAAGAAAGGAAAAGCTGGAGCTTGCTAGTAATTTGTTTCTTTGAAATGCAAAGTTAAAAACTGAGTTGCATATCACTTTCCAAGTTATGTACATTACCTGCACTACATGGGTGCAGAGGTTTGTGTGTTTGAGGGGGGGAGGGAGGGAGAGAGAGAGAGAGATTGTAAAATTCTGACATGCACTCTCACTTTTCAAACCAAGTACCGTAAGATGTTCACAGAAATGCTAGTTTATGAAAAGCTGGCTGCTATGTATAGAACAAGTCGATGTTTTACAGGCTGCTGAAAAAATAGACGTCTGAGATCAAAGTCTAAGAAATGGGAGGTATTCTCAGCCCTTTCAGTTATCCAGCATTGCTCTGTGTGTTTGGTTGGATAATGAGTTTTCAATCATTGCTTGGATTGCACAACCTCCCCTTGGGAGATACAGCAAGGTGGGGTTGTCAATTACTTGCAAGGTAAGCAATGAGGACTTGACAGTTGCAACTTGAGGCAGGACTGGTATAATGTATTAGTTATGAATATTCAGTATAACTTTGGAAAATCTAAATTCCCAGTCTCAGCTCAGCCACAAACACACTAGATAGCATTAACAGAGGGCTTCTCATTTCATTTGTCTCAGTGTTGCCTCCAAACTATAGACACCTGCTGCAATTTATGCACAATATTGCAAAGCTTATAAGGTATCTGTAAAGATTAGTAGCCGTAAGAAACAATATTGGATTATAATACCAAGTAACAAAAAAAGCAAGATGATAATGGTGTCAGCTAGGGCCGGGCAAGGTAATTTATCTTAGCTGAATGGACAAGCTCTTCTAATTAGTTGCTCCACAACATAAACCTTTGAGGGAAAAAACCAAGGAACAGTTCTTTCCCCTTGGCATGCATATATCTACCTTAATTGTTTCAAAGCTCTTCAATCTGCAAATAGCAATCTTGAATCTCACAGAGTGTCCCATTATATGATATTTAAATAGGAGATCTTAATGGCTAGGATGTTTACATGGGGCAGAAGGAATTGGAAAAACAACCATATTTCATTGGCTAGTTGCTCCCTATCATCTGAGGCAAAATCACTGTATCAATATTCAGGCTAGGGTGAGCCCCATAATTAGATAAAACAGATGCTTCAAGCAGTAAATTCTGAGATTGCGGAACACAACGCAGATGTAGGAGGAGGTAGCTGTGTGTATCATGTGTCCTTTTCAGATTGCTGGTCTCAGGTACAGTGCAGGATCTTTTTGTTATTGTCGGTTCTAGAAATGGTGAGGGCATAATGTTGACTGAGCTTTTTGCCCTTTGCTTCAGACAACAAAAAATGTTGAGATGGCCATATTAAGGACCAACATTGTTTATGCCAGGATATTGCTGTAACCTGATAGGATTGCTCCAATAATAGGGAATTGTAGGATTGTACTTACGGTATGTGGAAAAGGTCTTGGGAGACTAGCAAAGAGATGCTGCCCAGAAAATGGTCAAATAAAAGACAGCCTAGTCTGCAGCTCTATAGTGTACAGGGTGAGAGGCTTAGAAGGGATCTTCCCAAGTTTTTAAGACTGTAAAGAAGATGATAGAAGAATTGTACTCTCAGACTTGCAAGATTCTAGAAAGTAGAATTAGCTGGTCATATTTCCTGTCTCATTTACCTGGTAAGGCTAAGAGTTTAGCCAGTTTTCTGAACCACTATATGATGTTGTTGGGCTACTGTTGGCGGAATTGGCATTACAGAATTAGCATCCAGCTGTTAGTACAGTGCAGAACAATCTTTTCCCATAGGCATTCATGGAAAAAAGCCACAACCAAAACATTGTGGGAAATCATAAACCATGTGAACATAACATCCCATGTAGTGCCTCTATTCACTAACATGAAGAATTAATCAGTCTTGAGGGGGTTGCAATGGGGGCAACAGCTGGGAAAGATGTTGTAGTAGAGCAGCATTTTTTGAAAAGGAAATGTTTTTTTTAGGAAAAGAAGGATGTAGTTATCTCATTTCCAACTTACAGAACATGGAATGGTCATAAAACTTCTTTGTTAAATACAGGATTTTCTTTTATTAATTAAACATAAAATTATTAGCAAACATATTTTGATGCTTCTAAATTTGTGATTATCATGCCAAACCAGTGTCCCACTATTCAAATAAATGTATTTACAGTATGCCATCTACTTGAGATTGCAAAAACAGATATAAGGGGTATGTCAAATATTTAGTAAGTGTTGGTAGTGAGTTATATTCAGGTGAATTATTATTCTGCAGAATTATTTTACATCTTCTGATAATACCAGTATAATACCAGTCAATTGCATAGCCTTCCCTCTTGCAGAATAATAAACAACTTAAAATCAAAACCAAAAATTTGTTTTGTTAAAATCTGTAAATTTCTTGGTTAATTTGGCTTTCTTGAGATTTTTCTGCAGGAGATTTTTAAAATCAATACCAATATTTCTAGACTCAACTCACTTTGTCTTCTGCATAAATGGCATTTTGAAACACTGGCTGAAATGCTACAATGCTACGCTATTCAATTAGCCCATGCATTAATTAGTTGTGAGTCCAGCCATAGTAATTTATTTGCTTTCTCCTGTAGTGAATGTTACTTGGCTCTAATGATCCCTTTGGTTAGGTGGCTTCTGAACCTTTAATTTACTAGATTAATTCCTTTCCATATTACTTCACTAGAACATTTTTGGGTATTTATTCCTCTACATATGTATGTTTAGAGTGGTCCCTTGGCTGAGCTTGTGAGAAGATTTTTCTTTCTTTCATATCACTTTGTGGGTTTCCGCCCATGATTCTTAGTCAGAATATGTATGGCAATCATCTTTTGTCCTGTGCACAGAGCTTTACCACTCACCTAAAATCCCCACATACTTTAAGATAAAACTTTTTTAATGCTTTCAAGTCAGTTTTGTTTACTGGCAACATATCAGTGGTTCACCATTAGTATTTTCTTCTTAGGGCTGAGAGTCCAAAATCACGCAACTGGCTTCTTGCTTAAGGCTAGACTAAAATCCATAATCTCCTAGTTTCCAATCTAGTGGCTTTAATCACAACACCAAACTGGCTCGCATACAGAACTTTATAAGGATATTGTTGTTGTTATTTTCTTTTCAGATGAGCTTTCCAATGTGGTTAAGGGTGAATAATGCCATAGACTGACATAGCATTAGGACTGATTTTTCCAATGCTTGGATTTTACTGCTGCTTGCAGGTCTATGTTCTCTCATGGTCTACTTATACTATGAAATTCTGCTGCTGAAATGTCGCTGAATGATATGCAAAGGGATCATTATATGCCACATACAGAAAAGTGGAGCATGTTCTTCAGAGCAGTCCTGAAATCTATTTTGAGAAGCAAAGATGACTGGAATATTTTACATTTTTTATGAAAAAGACATGTGATCCATCCAGCTAATCACAGTCAACAATGAGTGAATGGTAGACCAAAGGTCTAGGAATCCAAGACTTTTCTTACCCTTCCATTAACAAAGCATCTCTTATCTGGATGTATTGGAAATTGGTTCACAACTCTCTCAGGCTTCTTTCTCTTCCATCTCTCATGAATAATATCTGTATTGTCAGCTTCCATATCTATGGGCCTACAGTCCACGAATCAAGTATATGCTTTGCAGGCAGGAGCCTCTGAGTTCAATCCTTATTATTTCAATTCAAAAAGACTTGGGAGCAAGCAACATGTAAGACTTCTTCCTGAGATGCAAATTGCATAATATGTTAATATGTGGCACACAGCTGTCTGCCATCTCTTATTTTTTTCTGCAGTAGCCTACTTTGGACCAATCAGATTGTGCGTCTGGAGAAATTTAATTCTTCCCAAATGTTCTTTGATTACAAAATTGTTTTGAATTCTTACTGCATTGCACTTTTGCTGTTGTTTAAAACTTTATTGCCCCCAAATATGTGTATGTGACTGATCCTGTCTATGAAGATCCCTTTTATTTAGGGATCTTCATAGACAGTATTAAATTTTCTCCTTCACAGTGATTATGCTGTAAATTCTAATTGTCCAGACAACATTTGTAAATGGAAGCCCCCAGAACAAGTTATATTTATTTATTTTTTCAACATATATAGCTACCCATGTCAAATATATGAGTCTGGTGGCTCACAAACAATTAAAACACAATACAAAACAGCAAAGCATTATATGATTAACAATAAAGACAATATAAAAACCATACGACAAAATCCCTAGCCAGGTATTCTAACATCCATTAATAATAATAATAATAATAAATACAGCCACTCATTGGCTCTCCCTATGCCCTATGGCAAATCCATGTTCCCCAGGATCTTATGGAATGCCAGAAGGGTTGGGGACAGTGTGATCCCTGGGAGAAGGATGTTCCAAAGTGTGTGAGCCACAACAGAAAAATGGTCTTTTCCTGGGTCCCATCAGATAACAGCCCCCAACCAATGGGACCCAGAGCGGGCCTGTCCTGCTAGACTTGATGTGATTGGAGAAAGGAAGTCCATCAAATAGCTGATTCAATGCCATGAAGGGCTTTATAGGCCATGGCCAGCATTTCATTTTGCCCCATACGAAGCTTTCAAATATTCTTCAAGGGCATCCCCACGGAGAGTAATACATTTGCAGTAATCAACATAGGAAATTACCTATGCATGAGTGATCATGAGCAGGAGGACCTCTTGGTCCAGGAACAATCACAACTGTCACAGAATATGTAGTTTTGATAATTTACTCCTTTATCTATGTTCTCAACTATGTCTACTTCCTCCTCTACTTGGACTGAACTCTTCCAGTATACCAGCAGTTTCAGCTTTGCCTGCTATAAATCTTTTAATTTAGGATTAAAATCTTATGTTAAGGCAAATTCTTTTGATGTCCCAAATTTATATTCACAGTAAACCTGGGACGGCATTAATTACTGTAAAGTTAATGGACTTCATTTTAAAGTTATCTTTTACTTACTTGAATTAGTGCTGAGTATGAATAAAAATCCTATGAGAATTTATTCCTGGTTTTTTTCTTTCTTCCTCTTTTAAATTTTTGAACTGTTGTTTGATCATTTGAACTACCATTCCTTTGAGCTAAAACTGTTTTGATGTAGTTATATATTACTGTCTAGCTTTATAACACTTTTACTAATATTTTCTGAACAAAGAGAAGCATAGGGAATCTTAACTTACAAACATCTGTTTTTGGGTGGTCCTATGTTCACGGGATCATGGGAGAAATGGTCATTCTGCTGACCACCCCTTTGGTATTGGATCCCAAGGAGGAAATCATTTGCATATCCCCCCCAAAAAAGGGGTAAATTGCATATGCTAATTCATAGCAATTATAGCACATTAGAAATAATTATGATTTAATTATGATATTTTTGTATAGAAGGATATATTTCTCTGTCTTATTCAAATATAATAATCCTTTGGCTTAGATTTGTTCTCTTGACACCCTGCAAATATTGAGTAGGGTACATGTTCATTCTGTCTAGAACTCTTTGAAAGGAAGTCACTTCAGTTCTCCATAAGTTAATACTTTCTAGTAAAGAGAATTGTGCTAGAAACTTAATATTGAACTGATGACCTTTGTCTTTTTAGCTAAATTATGCCCTTTTGGGGTAGAAAAGAAAAAGAAAGCTCACCTTTTGTACATATCAACAGGATCAGCTTCCCATCTTTTTCTATGTTTGTTTGTTTTTTGTTCAGTTCTTCGGTTACATTTGACTCTTTGTGTCTATCAATAACGGAGTCTTGGAATTTGTCTAAGTTTATGTTTGTATCATTATGATAGTGTCTAGCTGTTTTGTGCATCTGCCTCCTTATTGGTTGCTTTTGATTTTTCCAAACATCAGGATCTTTTCCAATGATCTTGCCTTTCCAATTCCAATTAGGTATACAAAATATCTAAGATTTAGCAATAGCAGTAGCATTTAGACTTATATACTGCTTTACAGTGTTTTACAGCCATCTCTAAGCGGTTTTACAGCATCAGCATATTGCCCCCAACAATCTGGGTCCTCATTATACCCACCTCAGAAGGATGGAAGGCTGAGTCAACTTGAGCCTGTTGAGATTTGAACTGCCAAATTGCAGGCAGCTGGCAGTCAGCAGAAGTAGCCTGCAGTACTGCACTCTAACCACTGTACTACCGTGGCTCATTTAGTTTGTATTTAGGATTAGGATTAACTTAGTTTTACTCTGTTTAAGACTTAAAGGACTTAAAAACCTGCTTTTCTTAGATCTAAGGCTTTCTCAATGATTTCCTCCAGCACCACAATTCAAAGACACTGAGTTTTCTTGGTATAACATATGTGATGTTCCAGCTTTCAAAAGCCCTATTTTACAACAGGGAAAACTCTGGTCTTCACCGTACATCTTTGTTGGTGGTGTGATCTGGTAATATTTTTACCAGGTCATGGTCCCAAGCAATAGATGTCTCTTTAATTCATGGCTATAGTTACTATCCCTTTAAATTTTTGAACATAGGAAGATTTTTTAAAAAAATCTGTTACTACTTTGGCTTCTTCTCCAGCTACTTGCATTTGGTTGGCATTATATGTGATATAGCCTTAAGATTTTTTGTTTTACCATTGAGCAGTAGAACACATTTTTCCATCCTCAGTGAGAGATTCCTTAAGTCATCCTTATTTCCATTTATCAAAGTGATCTCATTGGTGTATCTGAAATTGTTGATGTTTTCCCTAGTCATATTCATTCTAATTTTATTTCTTCTCACCCAACATTTCTCACAATATATTCTGCAAACAAGATACATTATAAAGGACAAGTATATAACTGTGGTAAACTCTTTCTTGCATTTCACCTAGTTACTTCACATTTCATTCTGGCTGCTGCTTCATCATACTAATTCCTCAACAGGAAACTGAGGTAGCCCAGTGCATCTATCTTTTTAAGGGTTACATATAATTTGTTGCAATATGCACAAGATCTGCTTCTGGAATCTTGTACTTCGCAGCTCATCCCTAGTAAAATGATGTAGTTTTTTTGCACCCTGCATTCTGCTTACTGGCCCAATCCTTACTTTGACCGATCAGCAGCATAGCTGCAATCAACATAATCAGGAAGCAATTGTAGCTTTAATATTTTGGAATACGGATTAACTGCCTACAAAGCATATCATTAAACAGCCTAGCTTGATTTTCAAATCACGCATACAAAAATTTGCTGAAACTAGAAAAGAGTTCATATACAGCAGAACAAAGAACAGAAAACATTCTCCTTCCAACTAGCATACCGGAGAATCCAACCTGATACAATTTTAATTGGCATAAATTTCTTTCTATTCACAGGACTATTTCAATCATAATTAATGGTGTTCTCTTCTGACGATTTAACTGACATCCAAATCTCTTGAAAAATCAATAAAAGTTCTGTTATAGATTGGAAAAATACAGCTTAGATATAAACCGTTGGGCAATGAAGTTTATACCAGTTATTGAACATAGGACTGTTATATTTCCAAGCAAGCAAAATGCTAGTATTGTATATGCTAGAATAAAGACTAAGACAGAATGAATTATTGTGAAACAGAAAAGAGCTAAACCATGATTCACTACCTCTCCCAAATTCTCAGGAATCTTACAATGTAATATGCAATAGCCAGCTCTTCATTTTTTTGCAGTTGCAAATAAATTCATCATTATTGCTTTTTGTGATTAATTTGGCCACTAGCTCTTTTGTCTATTAGCTGAGGGTAACATAGGATAAGATATTTTTTTTACCTTTTACTGGCTCTGGGACTAGATCAGCCTTTCCCAAACCAGTTGTTACAGTGTAGTATACTACAACTCCCATCATTTTAGCTGGGGTGAGAACAGCTGGTCTACAGTGGCAAAAGAATTTTTGTGCTTTTCTAACAATCAGGTTTAATGTTCTTATTGCATCCATCCTTAAAAAAAAAGCTACGCAATTCATTAACCAGAAGCACTTTGTGTCCCAACACTTAACTTGATTCTGTTATGATACATTTTTTATATCTCTTCAAAAAGCTAGAAGAAATTCTCCCTCTAGAAGAACGTCTGGTCTGTTCCAGAGGGCGAAAACCATATCAAGCATTTCATGTTTATGCCTCGATGAAAGCCATTGATTAAACTGTCATGCCTTCAGCATCTCTTAGAAGCAGACATGGCTAGTGCAGAATGCAGTAGCTCACCAGGCGATGGAAGCTATACCCATTTGCTCAAACAATAGCTTTTAGTTATTCATGTAGATCTTGAAAAGCCTGGATAGTTTTAGATTATGATGCAGTTCACTCAACACAGTAAACCATAGCATGGCCAATGGTGATATCCAAACTCTGAACAGAATTTCCATAAATATCCAAGAAAGAGCATCTTAATTGTAATTTCTGCTTGTAAACTTAATTACCAAAATCATGGTGATCTCCTTTCAATCTCCCAAGGAAAAAAAGGGAGAAAGGAGCATCTTCAAAATGAGGATACTTCACCTGTTAACTTTTCTTTTCCCTCAGCTGTCCAAAACTTAAAAGAAGCACAGAGGTTAATGTCAGTTACTTGATACTAACCAATGGAAATTATAGGTTGTCATGTTATCTAACGTAAGTTGCAAAGCTGAGTCCAGTGTGTCATATGTATCCAAACTTCATTTCATTGAAATTTCAATCCTAAGGAAATTACTTTCTAGGCATAAGATCCACTGCTATCCATAGGACTTATTTCTGAATCAATATGCACAGGGTGTATTTCCTTACATATCTTGCTAAATCTTTCCATATGGCTAGGTTCCTGAGGAATAATCTGCATAGTTAGAGTTATAAAGTATATAGACATACTTAACATTTATTTTCTTTGGACTGGTTTTAGATTGTTATGGAGTTTTTAATGGTTGTTAACCACCCAGAATCATGTGTTTGTGAGATGGGGTGGCTATATAAATATGCTAAATAATAGGATATTAGCAATAATTGAATTATCAGTTTCCATCAGATAGGAAGGAGGATAGATGATGAAAAATAGTCTTAGTCTTCCCTAAATCTGACATCTTGCTGAGGTCCAAGCAAATTGTGATACAATTGATAACTTAGAAACACAGGAAATGGATGTGGGTGTGGTACATTGGGCATGGGAAGATTTGCCCAGATCTGCTCCACAGACTTAACCAAATTATATTGGGAGCTCCCAGGGATCAAAACTGAGAAAATAGCAGCCATGATCATTTTAAAGCTCTGCCATTTTAAAAGGGCATTACATAAAAAGAGACAAGCCTTCAGTCACATGACCATAGCCACTATTTTAACTTTTTTGATCCCCTCTTGAAAAAAATGTAATTAGCTGGCAGTGGATTTGCACATAATCATGCTTATTATTACTGATGTATTTGCTGGATTTATAGCCCATCTTTCCTTCAGAAAGTTAAGGTGGTGTACTCAGCAATCCCCTTCTCCAGTTTTTCCCTATAGAAAAGCTCCTGGTAGGCTTGTTATAAGAGAGAATAACTGGCCCATTGACTTCTATAGCTGAGGATGGACTTCAACCTGGATCTCCACAGTTCCAGATTACTGTCTTACACACTACACAACATTTTATAATTGAATTAGTTTTGTATCAAATCAAGCTATTGATCTGTATTGACCAGGAATTTTTAATATCTCATTTAGTGACATTTCTCAGCCCTGCTCCTTGAGATTGAGTTTAACTGGATATGCTAAAAGCTGAACTCTAGCACCTTCTTAATACAAAGCATGAGTCTTCCTATGAAACAATAGCAGATTTCCATTGCAAATGGACAAAGGTTGACTCTTCAATGAAGTATCAAATCCATATGCTGCATATGTAAATCATATAAATTGCCTATTTGACTATGGATTCTGTAGACTAGCTTTTCAGATACTCTTCCTACAGTTTTTATTACCTGAATGTGCTAACTAAAGGACAACAGTATTTTTTGAAGACAATCTGATAGCTCCTATAGGTATTAACTAAGCACTGTTCTGTTTCTTGGAAACAAGAGGACAATCTTCTATCTTTAAGCAGAAAAAATCAAGTTCTTTGGATGATGATGAAGAGGCAACAACAGCTCCCTAGCCAAAGTTTTGTAGACACCATTGTTGGAGAATGGAGAATATCTACTGCACAGCCTGTTCTGGACCTCCTGTAAAGGTTGGGTGCTTCCTGCTACAGTCAGTGATTCTGTCATTTTCCAAGACTGAAGGAAATATTAAACTGCCAATCCAAGTCTGCTTCAGTATGTAGAATGGGACTGTGGAGTTGGATGTTATCTTGTTTTTGATTCAAGCAATAATACTTTGTAGTATAACATTAATACTGTTTTGGATGAACCCTTTACAGCAGATGTGTCAGCCCACTTAAATCTGGTCTGAAGGACCAACCTGGAAATATCAAAGTGCCTCTGCCACAGGGTGTGCTACATGTGGCCGACTTTGACACCACATTTCTTCTTATTCTTCTTGTTCATGGACTGACCTTTAAGTATTTCTATAGAAATAGGGCAGTCAGAAAAAAGCTTCCTGGTTTTGCACTAAGAGGAATACTCAGAAAGATTCAAAGTCAGCTCTTTTTCCTGCCTTGCCACCCAAACTTTCCAATATCTATTCTGAACAAAAATTACTGGTTAGCTGTTGTAAACAGCCAAGCAGTTAAAGGAAGATCAAGCAGCATTGACTAAGTTGAGAGCTGCAAAACGTATGAGGCTAATTCAAGAATGTCCTTCAAAGAAGGTTTTATTTAGAGAAAGCAAAGAAATAAAAATGATGGATTTGAAAGAAACATATCATTAAGTTAATGAGTAATTATTCCTGTTTAGATGTTAAAGGTTATTTAGCAAGCTAGTTAATTTGAAAAAAGAACCCCACTAAATACACTTCAAACAGATGCAAACATTTCCTTTATTCAAGGAACAACATGTTTCTATGTCACAGTATAAATACACCGTGCATATCCAATATATATGATCACAGAAAAACCTAAGATATATTCTTTGGTTATGAGGGGCTCACTTTTCTTACATAAAAGTCTGGGTAAATCTTGGGAGACTCCTGTTTCACAAAAATATTTCTTCTTGTTTGAAGAAAACCTGGATGTGAATTGGTAAAATGTTGTGCCATTTAATGGATAAAATCATTCTCATTCACTCTTGTTGGAAGCTGGATGGACAGAAAATATTGAGAAGACAGTGATGACATCTTCAGTTGTTATGTGGGAGGTTTTTAAGCCTACAGATCCCCAAAAAAGTAGACAGACTCCTCCATGATCTTACATCTACCAAGTGTGGATTGAATTCCCACTCTACCCAGGTAATAAAAGCAGCCAGAGAGAGGACTGGAGGTTTGATCCCAGTTGTGATCAACACACTCGAGGTAGAGAGAGGTGGCAAATACCAATAAATAGGTATGATCTATCTGCTCCATATGAAAAAAATCTTACCATCATATTTCTGATGTTCCCCTTTATGAGGAAGGTTACTGTTGATGGGCTGAGGTTTCAGAGAGTTCTGGAGGATCAGATTATCTAGATCCGTGATGGCGAACCTATGACACGTTTGGCACAAGTGACACGCAGAACCCTCTCTGTGGGCACGCCAGCTGTCACCCCAGATCAGCTCCACCACACAGTGCCTCCCACTGGCCAGCTGGTCTTCGGATCTCTGCTGTGCATGCACATGAAATGTATGCAGGGGACGTACATGCATGTGAGGGGGCAGGGCACATGAATTGACGGTGCTCACATCGCATTTTGAGGCCTCATGTGGCCTCTCCGTGGCCTGTTTTGGGCCTGGAAAGTCTCCTGCACCAACCTGGAAGCCAAAAACGGGCGAGAGGATATGGGGCACATGCACAGGGGGTGGGGGAGCATGGAGAATCATGTGCATATGCACAGGGGGTAAGGCGCATGTGTGAGGTGCAGGGCACATGGGGTTAGGGTTAGGGTTAGATGGGGTTAGAATAGATTGCACTGAAGTGTTCCCATGTCATTGCTCGATCAAAATACTGTTCTTAGCTCTACATGACGCTGCCCTGGAAACTTCAGCTGCTCCTGAATGTAGTGGGGTGGGTAGTTAGTGGTGAATCTAGGCTAGTCAATCCTGGTCAGAATATGGGCTTTGTAAATTTGACTGGAACTATATTTTATTGATACATGCTATAACAGTGTTTTTTCAACTTTGGCAACTAAGATGTGTTAACTTCTTTTCCCAGAATTCCCCAGCCACAGTTCAAAAATGCTGGGCTACAGTAATAGAAACAGACCCCTTAAAAAGTATGTTTACAATACCCAAGCAATAGGGACTTGGAAACATAAAGCGTTCAGCTAGTTGGAAAGCTTAACATTTATTCTTCACTTGAATCTTGAATTTCAAAATATGTCATTCCCCAAAGAGAAACTTGGCTGATTATACACTCCACATATTTATGAGAAACAAACTTCCCGCCCCACCCCCACTAATCCGCATAATGTAATTTGGATCATGACAAGTAATTTTTATCTTTGATGTGAACTGCATGCGTGGCTAATCAAAAAATTATTTGAAGATTAGCTTCATCTTCCTAATAATTTCACATTTGGATTATAAAAGAGGTAGACAGTACAGATTCATCAGTTAACAGACACACAGAAAATCTACCTAAACTAGAAAGCAGATTATAGTTATCCAAACAATGATACGTCTGGAGTTTCTCAGCAAGGATTAACCTCAAGTGCTTTTATGGCAATATGGAATCCAGCACACATATTGCAACGATTAACAATTTTATATTATAGTTTGTTCATGAATTTATAGTCACATATTTGTGACTATAAATGCATACAAATCCATATTTGACTGCATTACAGCATTTTTGGTTCATTTAGCAGGGCAGAGGAAAAGTTATTACTAGAAGTCTATGTTTATAATTTATGTTTTTGCCCTACTTCAGGCAAGTCTGAGCCTTGAAGACAAATGGAGCATGGGCTGTGTATTGAGCATCTAAACAAAGTAGTTCATCATTCAGTTTAAGAGTTCAAGAAGCTAACAATGACTTAGTACTTTTCCAGGTCAAAATGACTTTAGGTTACAAAAAGAACATATCCCTGATCTAATTAAAACAGCTTGTTTTAATTTAATACAATACAATTCCATATGCAACTGCTATAGACATAATGTCTCCAATACAGATTTCCTAAGAACATTTTGTTAGACGCTGAGATATGGATGCTAAGCTAGATGGAACATTGGTTACTTTAATTTAGTAGGCATCATTCTATAACAGTGATGGAGAACCGATGGCATGTGTGCCGGAAGTAGCACATAGAGCCATCTCTCCGGGCACGATAGCCATCGCCCATTGCCCTTCCTGTTTCTGGCATGCACATGTGCGCTGGCCAGCTGGTCTTCGCACATGTGGGAGTGCTGGAAACTGGAAGAGCAGGTGACAGACACGCATGCGCGTGCTGCAAACCAGAAGCTCAGCTTCCCGGCACACACATGCTTGCCAGGGAACTGCTCTTCTGGTTTCTGGCCGGAAGAGCATGTGCACACCAGGGAACTGTTCTTCTGGTTTCCGGCACTCCCGCACATGCACGCTGGGGAGCCGGTCTTCCAGTTTCTGGTGCTCCCACCTGCGTGCATGTGAGCTGCCGTTTTGGCACTCAGTGCTGAAAAGATTCACCAACACTGTCTTATAATGTTATCTTTGCTGTGGCTTGACACAATTTAATATGTGTAAATACTCTATTCTTAAAAGTGCTCTTATTCAAATTGAGAAGTATATAATAAAGAGTACTTGGACACATACATTGTGTGGTGTAAATGCTTAATAATAGCATTTATGAATATTAAACTGATCACATTCTGATGGTTTGGGAAAGATGGGAGCAAGTGTTTCATTTCCAGCAAAGCAATGCTAGGTGGCCTAACTAATTGAAAGCTAAGTCTGTACTTTCAAACCCTTTCCCCTAGTCTAATAGGTATAGAGCTGGCTTTACGGGGAGGAAAGGGCACTTCACATATGCATGGGGACCCTTGAGATTTTATTATCACTTCATGAACATTAGAGGATGAAACATATTATGAAAAGTGGCTCCTGCATTGTGCTCCAGCCCATTATCAAAATCCTTGTAACAACAAGCTCAAAGTGGCAGCTTAATTTTAAAAAATGTAAAGTGAAGTATCAATTAAGTATAAAATATTCCACCCATGAGACACCCAAGATGTCATTACCGAATAAGCAGCATTGTCTTTAAAAATTGCCAGATACTGATAATGTTCCTGCAGCTGCTAATGGGAATGATTAGTATTGTTAATCCAGTTTTACATAATCTAACCTGATCCAAATTTATGTAAATAGGTACATAAAATGCCAACCATATTGGTGAATTGGTGGTTTCCATCCACTTGGAAAAAATAACTCTTGAATATAAGTGCCTTCAAAGTGAAAAATTATGCATTGGATTAAATACAAGATCATATTGTGTGTATATGTATCAGAGAGAGACAGACAGACCCAAAAAGGGGGGGTTAACATTAGGATTGTAGCATGTGAGAAAGGGTTCTAACCATTACTTTCTCTGTTGCCCAACTGAGCCTTGCACAAAGTATTTTTCTGAAGTTGTTTTTGTCCTGGATGAAAGATATCCTTAAAACGACAGCAATTTTTATTCTGAAGCAGTAGTGTTATTTCGTCATTATTATTATGCTTACTGGATTGTAATAGACAGAGCAAACATTTAGCATAAAGCCAGAAATGCATTTAACTTAATATATTGGTTGGCTTTGGACACTTGAAATCAGCAAAATATGCTTCTCAATCAAGATGTTTTAAAGTGAGCTGGAACTAATGGCAGTGATGTATATCTTCCTTATATTCCTGGGACATTTCTCTGCTAAAGTTTTCTGAGAGTTCTAGAATAGACCTATGTGAAGATATATGAAATAATTTGATATAATCTAAATAATTGCTTCTTTGAATACAGACCTCTTACATGTAAATCTTGATTCCACTGGATTACAATATTACTTCTAAAGAACTACTTTACATTATAACATTGCTATCGTTTATGGATGATATTAAAGTTTGTATGAAATAGACCCATAAATCATTTTCTATAATCTACAGGCCATATTGGGTTATTACTACAGTGGATAGATTAAGTTGTTCCTTGATTCTAGTGTGTGCCTGTATTTTATTAGTTGCAACATATAGAAAGAATTTCTTTGTTCTTAGATGTCTTCAAAAAGGAATTGTATCTGATAACTCCCTTATTTGATATCATTTGCAATCTGTTCTTAAGAATACCAAGAATGAGCGGGTTTCCCCCTCATTTTGCCTTCATATTTGATTTATGAGATTAGAGTATGAGTGGACTCTTCCCAACTAATTGATGGATTACCATATTTTCAATCTTGGTTTCTCCTCCCACCTTCATGAAATTCTAGGAATTGTTAGGACAGTGATGGATAACCTTTTTGTTGTCGCGTGTCGAAAGCGTGCACGCCTGCACCCATAATGCAATGAACACATGACACCCCCCATTTTGGGCCTAGTAGGCCTTCCTGCAGCTTCCTGAAACCAAAATGGGCCACGGAGCACCCCACACACCCCATTTTGGGCCTAGTAGGCCTCCTGCAGTTTCCTGGGACCAAAAACGGGCCGTGGGGGGAACTCTACACTCCACGTGCTCCTCCCCGCACCCCTGCACATGCCCGACATGTCTCCCACAGACGCCCCCCCCATGCATGCATGGCAGAGACCTGAAAAATCAGCTGGCCAGCGGGAGACACGTGAGCGTGCATGATGGAGCTGAGCTGTGGCAAAGGCTCACATGCCCACAGAGAGGGCTCTGAGTGCCACCTGTGGCACATGTGCCGTAGATTCACCATCATGGTGCTAGGATTTTTTGTTAGAGAGTTCCCTTACTGAAAGCAACAAGAGGGAAATCAGGAGTCTTGGTTTCCTGAAAGTAGGCTCATAGCTCATCCATTCTCCAACTTCTGCAAGAGGTTTGCATTTAATTTTAAACCATGGTATTTATTTCTAATGTTGCCAGTCCTTATCAAAATCTGCATATGTACTTTTTATGCAGATATTGTTTGGGAGTGATTGATGCATATTTTCATTTTGTGGAAAGTATAATGAAAGTGAATACAACTGTGATTAGGGGCATTGTTTTCCACGATGATCAATACTAGTCTAACATGCAAATACTCCCTTGCCCAATAGAAAGAGTTCCCCATGGAAAGTTCTCAATTTTCTCCTTGTTATCTAAATGATCCTGGTTGGTGATCTTGAGTATTATTTACATGCATGCATACATATCTTATTATTTGTCTGGGATCTCATAAAGCTATTTTTCTTCCTGGACTGGGCAGGGCAGAGAAATGATGCTAATTAGCTGGGTTTATGTAACTGCTATATCCTAAAAACTCAAAGGCATTTTTAGAAGACTCTTGCAATAATTAACCCCACCACTGCTAAATGCAGGGTCTTCAGTGGAGGTTGCAAGATCTATGACATATATACTGTATCTAGGGTAGGAGAACCCACCATTTCTTTATGCATTCTGTTCCAGTACTGAATAACTCTGATTGTCTGGAAATTTATCTAAGTGTTTCACCAAAATCTGTTGCCTTGACTTTTTCTATCCTGCCTATCTTTGGGAACAATAGAGAATAAGCCCAGGAGAAAATTGCACATTAATTATATGTATTTATTTATGGTTGTATACATGGATTTTATGCTAATAATGCTTAAAATGTTTGCATGTGTATGTATGTAAACATTTGCACTGTAGAATTAGCTTCTCTGGTTGTGTTTGCTATAAGGTCTGCCCTGAAATGCTGGCAACGATCTTGCAAGTCTGAAAGTTCACTTCTCCCACCATCTTTCTTGCAGCCAAAGAAACTAGGAAGGGTTTCTTATAAGACTCTTATCCAGCAGCAGTTATGCTGTCTCTTATTTCTTATCATTCCCTTGACATCATTTCCGCTTTGCTCTGCCTCCCAAGGTCATTCCCACATACCATTATACTCCTCCATGTCTTCTCTTTTTCCCTTCTCTTTCTCCTCCTCATCCCAATTTAAATTCAACATCAACTAATCACTCCAAGATGTTTATGCCTTTTAATAAAATGCATTTGTTTGAAAAGGTGTTAATAGATTCCTTCTGATTTTTGCCAGCATACACAAACCTGACTCCTATAGTTCTCCTATAGTGACACCCCTAGGGATAGCAGCCGCTACAATAAGCTTATTTCAATAAATGATTTTGTAACCTCTGTGTAAACTCCAAGACTAAATGCAGTTTTTACCAACCTTCTAGCTTTGTACCCTCACATAAATCCCAAATATCTTTTTGGATTATTTAAGTGCACACCGATTTTCTACTTTAGAGGCAATTGGCTAGTCTTGCCCAGCCTGGGAATGAACACCTAAACTTGCTTCTTGTTTTAAAGTTCTCCACATCCTCCCTTGGTAAAAATATTTTCATATTTTGTGGGTTCCTGGACCACCTAGGAATGACAGAAACTGGGCATTTAAAGCTGCACAAGCACATTTCTGATTACTTACAAACCTATTGGCATTTCAATCAGGGAATTCCAGAAAGAACAGACATTCTGACAGCTCTCCAGAGAAGGGTGATCAGTTGCTTTCTGTGGTTGCAAAATTGACAGCCAAAAGAGCAGGTAAGGCGAACTGCCACTGCTTATGCCCAAAATGCTGTGATAGGTACCATCCTGAAACACGGGCTCATAATGTTTAATAGATAAAATAACAACATGAAGTGCAGAATCATGTTTACACATCAAAAATATGCAGAGGTGGTACCTTCCAATTTTGCAGGTAGAAAATTGAGGTGAAATAAGACAGAGGCGTGATATTTACTCAGAAGCTCATAAATAGGGAACCATATTTAAGAGAACAGTTAGGCATGTGAAGGATTATTCAGTTTATATCTGGGTAAAGAATTAGAAACAGATAACAGAAGAAAAACCAGTGAAATTATCTGTCATCCATTAACACTTGGATAGCAGCCTGAACCCAATTTTCATTTTAGCTACATAAACAGAGGCACTGTTTACACTGCTGGAGACTGTTGTCTGTGTATATCTATTCATCTATCTATCCTTCTATCTATCAGATCCAACATATCCCAAGGGTGCTATTATTGGCATATAAAAATCCCAAATACATACTCTAAACTGTCAGCTGGAACAGTTGCTCCCCAGTGCAGTGACTCAGTAACTAATTAACCACTATTAGATAATGCTATTATCTCTACATCTTTGACTGTGTAACCTCTCTCTCTCTCTCTCTCTCTCTCTCTCTCTCTCCCTCCCTCCCTCCCTCCCTCTCTCTCTCTCTCTCTCTCTCCCTCCCTCTCCCTCTCCCTCTCCCTCTCCCTCTCTCCCTCTCTCTCTCTCTGTTAGGCAAATGCTTAATGACAATAAATATATGTTTATCATTCTTTCTCCTCACCCTCCCTCTTCACTCTGCCATTGCTCTGATTCTGCTTTTTCTTCCCCATTTCTCGCTTCTGTTTCTTTCATCCTTTCCAAACACTGAAATCCGGATTGTGTGAGAGGATTAATCTGTTCAGATTCTTCACTCTTATAGAATTTCTCAGCAAACAAGGAGGGATATTCCAATGTTGGGATGATGCTCTCTCTCTGGCCCTTTTAAAGTGCTAGCTGACTGTTTCCGCAAAATGATGTCAGCTGATTTTCCTAGTCTCTTGGCCCCTGCCATTTCCCTCCCCCCTTTAGATAAGAGGTTAGCTGTCTTGCTCAGTGCTTGCTTTGGCTGGGATCCAATGTGCTTAGCCTGGGATCTTTCTTTTTAGTGTCAGGACCTATGAAACATGTACAGTGTTGCTTATGAAAGAGTACTTCTGATCTTACACAAAGTATATTTCCCCTCCTATGGAATGGCATCAATCTTCTACATGGAATTCGAATTTCTTATCCCTTTGGAGAGGGAGGTTACTATTGAAATAATATGAGTTTGGGGTCATCAGTCTCCTACACTGTTTTTTTTTTTTAACAGTGGGTATTTCTTTGGAAAATGACTATTGGTGTTTATACCTGGGAAGTTAAATGGGAGGGAGGGGTTGACTATTAATATTAAAAGAGAATTTAAATATGTGCAGTAGATTAAATATGTGTAGTATCATGTTTTTGATAGCCCACAAATTTAACTTAAAGCATATATTTAAACTGAAGGAATGAAAAGCCTAGGCGGTAGCAATGATACCCACCAGGCAATGGAAAACATTCATGATAGATGCAGCCTCTTTTTTCCCAGACCTCCACTTCCCTGTTTCATGCCATCAGAGATGTGTATAGAGATATCTGTTGTCTTAGTACAGGGGTGTCAAACTGGTGGCCCACGGGCCAGTTACGTCACACACAGGCCACACCCACCCCAGTTCCGTGAAGTGAGGAAAACATTGCAAAATGTCATGTGACGGCAACCTGATGTGGCAAGTTTGACACCCGTGCTTTAGTACAATGTTTCTTAACCTCAGCCTTAAAGTTGCATGTATTCAAACAGCCAGAATTCTCCAGCCACTATGGTGAGGGAATTCTGGGAGTTGAAATCCACACACAATGCTGATTGGGGAACTGTGGGAGTTGAAGTTCACATCTCATAAAATTGCTGATATTGAGAAACACCTTCTTAGATATATATATAAGCTTATTATGGATAGCTTTGTCAGGCACAAAAAACCAAGGAAGATATATTGTAATGCTTCAGAGCAGATTTCTTCATTGATTAGGATTGAGATTGGCAAATTCGGTGGTTAACGCCCCTTGGGCTAGGGAATAGGGAATGAGGAGGATAAATTCCTTCCATGGAAAACTAGAAGTTAAAAGTGCTATAAAGCTCTTTCTTTCTCAGGCACAGACAAGTGGAGTTACACAGCTGAATAGGTTAACTCATCATTTAAACATATGCAAATTTCAAATTGCTCACCACTTAGTACTGATGCAGAGCTAAAAAGAAATAAGCTGAATGCTAAAAGAGCACCCAGTCAAGCTGCATTAAAAGTGCTAAGTGGCAGCTTGGCGTCTTCTCCTGAATTTCCAGGTGATGCATTCAACTTTAATGATTGCTGCCTCTGCACAATCCTGGGGGGGGGGGGGGCAGCTTGTACAATCAGTGGTTCTAAATAATGGAGCAACTGCTTGGGTGCCAGGTATGAGAGCTAACCTGCATGATAGGTTAAAACAGTTTACTTTAGATAGCAAAACATTAAAATACTATAGCTGTTGTTAAGACAATTGATGGCACTGACAGATTAACAAATAGATGGAGACATTAGCAATCCTGGAAAAGATCCACTGGTTCATGTGTATGAATTGCACTGTGAAGTGGTATATATGCTCCCACAAACAGAGGTGGATATTATACCTGCTTCCAAGTTTACAGGGGAATAAGCATTACATTAGTGTATACAGCTGGTAAGTAGCTTTCCATATGAATGACAATTTAGGGGTTTTATGTCAGAACTTTTAATTTTGTAACTACCTTATTTTGCTAAAAAATAACAGTTTCCTGCATAGTTAGTGCAGCCATCTCTGCTGCCTGGGAATATAGTTCATCCCTTCAGGGGAAGATAAGGAGTTAAGACCGGTTACTGTGTAACTACAGAGCTTAAAATACTTCCACGCTTGTTCCCAAAGATTCTTATTTTCATATCTGGTTTCCACCTATTTATTCCCCTGCTTGCCATCCAATGTGGCCAGTGTAAATGGCAGAAGGCCATTGCTGGCATATGACAGCATAGATCTTGTTAGCTGTTGCTCTGTTTTCCCAGAGCATAAAGATAGACAATAAAGTTTATTATCTCATTACACACTGCATTGGTTCATATACAGAAGTATCTGCTGGGTTCTATTTATTATGTTTGCATGGATTAGAAATGCTGATTTCTCTCTCCAGCTGTGCACTGGGGCTTGTGCAGAAGAACTTTTTTTAAAAAATATAATTTTTATTAAACATTATTACCTTTAAAAAACAGAAAGGAAAATACAACAACATAAGAAAGACAAATCATACATAACAATATAAAGTAAATATACAGCCTTTTGTATCAGCATTCATTAGTTATACATTTTTTTAAGCGTAAAACATACAGATACAAATACCGTTTTAAACATACAACACCCCCCCCCCCCGCGGTGACAGTCATTCACAGCCCAACTTTTTCTTTCCTTCCTCATTGTTAGGTCTCTAAGCCACATCTTCTCATTGCAAAGTTCAGGGATCTATTACAATACCCATATTAACTTTCCCCATTTTAAGTCCCTGCTGTTCTCCTTGTCGCCCACATATACCATAGGTTCCAGCTAAGATAATGTTCCGTTTCTCCTTTGTCCCTCAGCCAACCCGTCATTCTGTCCGTTTCTGCACATTCATAGATCTTTTTAATTATAGCATCTTCCAACGGTATGGTAGTGGATTTCCAAAATTGTGCATAGGTTATTCTTGCGGCCACAATTATATGCAGGCTCAAATGCCATATTGAACTACTTATGTTTTCTGGTTTAATGCTTAGTAGAAGGTTCTCGGGTCTCCATTCCATGTTTGCCCCGGTAACCTCTTTTAACCATTTTTTAATCCTTTTCCAATATTTCGTGGCCTCAGTACAGGACCACCAAATATGGTAGAATGTGCCATCCTTTCTTCCACATTTCCAACACAATGGAGATAACCCAGGGAACATCTTGGCTAACCTCGTTGGGGGGAAGTGCCACCTATAAACCATCTTGTATATGTTTTCTTTGAATGCAGTAGATGTTGTAAGTTTAATGGTCTTACTCCATAGATCCCACCATTTGCACATTTCAATTTCATAGCCTAGGTTTCTCTCCCATGCTATTAGAAGGCTTTTGTCCATCTCTTCATTAGCATCTTGGCAGGTCAAAAATTGGTAAATCTTCGATAACATTTTCTTGTCTCCACCAAACAGGATCTTATCTAGCCCCTGAGGGTTTGGGTAGATCCCAAAACGTGCCTTATCACTTTTAAACCTGTTTCTAACCTGTAAATATTCCCACCATTCCAAATTCCTGCCCTGTTGCTCTAATTCCATCTTTGTTTTCATGTTGCCATCTTCTGTCATGATGTCTTTATATGTTATGTTTCTTGTCCAATTAAATACACTCGGATGCGTTAAGGCCTCTAATGGTGCCAACCAGCACGGAACCCTAAGATAGTATTTTTTCCTCATCTTTTCCCAGACCCCCATCAAAATCTTCCGAATATAATGTCCCATGAAGTACCTATGGGGGGTGTCTCTTTCTCGCCAGAGGGAAGCATGCCATCCCTGGGGGAGGTCATGTCCCTCTATAGCCAATAGGCGCCTTCTACTCAACATCACCCAATCTTTCACCCATGTCATGATTGCTGCGTTATAGTATGCTTCCCAGTTGGGTACTCCGAAGCCTCCCAGTTCTCTGCGTTTTTGCAATGTTTGGGCTTTGATTCGTGCTTTCTTGCCTTGCCGTATAAACTGTGTCACTATTGTCTCCAAAGATTTAAAAAAATTTTTGTCCAATTTAGTTGGTGCCGTTCGAAAAAAAAACAAAAATTTTGGTAATACATATGTCTTGACTGTCGCAATCCTGCCCATCAGAGACAATTGTTTGCTACTCCAATTAGTCATATCTTTAGATACCTGTTGTAGCAATTTCATATAGTTATCTACCTTGATAGAGGAACATCTCTCCGTGAGCCAAATTCCCAAATATTGTACTTTGTGGGCCATGTTGATCCCTAACAGGCTTTGTACTTCCCTTTTCTGGTTCAGAGTCATATTCTTAATTAACAGTTTTGTCTTCTCTTTGTTTATACGTAGCCCCGCTATCCTACCGTACTCCTCTATTTTACGTAAAAGTTGTATCCCAGAAGCCATAGGATCCTCCAGGATAAAAACAAGGTCATCGGCGAAAGCCTGGACCTTAAATTCCTGAGCTTTAGCTCGTAACCCTTTAATTTGTGTGTCACTTCTCACTATTCTAAGAAGGGGTTCTAATGTGAGGATGAACAGTAGGGGGGATAGCGGGCATCCTTGTCATGTGCCTTTACCAATCTCAATGTCACCCGCCTCTTCTCCGTTTACCAATATTGTCGCGGTTTGTCGTACAAGAACTTTTCTTTAAGAGAAGAGATTTTGGTGCTAGGAGACAAGTCATCCATATCCTGCAGCATGTGCAATATTAAAAGAATTGCGGTTTCCAATGTGGAAGAATTATTCCTGGGTTGTATGCATTAAAGCACTTCTTTAGGTTTTGTGCACATGCACACATGTGCAATTATGTCTATTCAATAACCACACAGAACTTAGAGAGATCACTTTTGTGGTCTTAAAAATAATCATCTAGCAGGAAGGAGGGGAAATAATGGGGCATAAGAAGAATGGCATCCGATGCTAGCAGCAAAGCTTGTTGTATAATTTTATTTATTTATTATTAAATTTAGTCCCAGCCTTTTTATTTCTTCCAGCTTATAACAATAAAAATACAGAATATAAAACGGAACAAAATTGCTGCAGTTAACATAAAAACCAAAATTAAAATCATTAATTAAAACAATTAACAATTAAAAACGTGCTGCACTTTTATCACTTGCTAAATACTGGGAACCTTGAAAGAAATGCATTCTGGGAGCCTCGCAAGAGAGAAACCTTTCCCACAATCGAGATTGGTTAGCACCTTCACAAGAGCTGTCCTGCTAATCTAAGTCAACTGGCCACATTCAAAGGTTGCAAGATGATTCATAGATAACCAGTTGCTAATTTTTTTAAAAACCCCAAAAACCAGCACCTTACCTTGTGCCTGGTGAGTAACTACCTGCCACTGTTGACTTTTCAGTAGAGACATTATAAGATCCTTGCTCCATGCATCCCAGCTTGACTGTCACATTTTGCACCAATGACGATTTTCAGATGTTTTTCAACATAATTCTAATGTAGTTGCACAAAACACAATGAAATATTAGGGACATATTGGTAGCTGTTGCTAAATCCATCTGGCTCAGGAAAGATTGAAATTAGCACCCTGGATATTTGGGCAAAACCTTCCCAAGCCCAACATAGAATAATAGAGTCAAAAGTCAGCTCTTTATTTGCTCATACCATATAGACAGAATCTTGCCAGATTAAATCCATACTACTCTAACCCTAACAGAGTATATCCAAGGAATCGCTACCTTCAATATCTTCCTCTTTTGCCAATTTAGCTCCAGTCTATGTTGTCTTTTGTCTCACCCTCTCCTTGGAGTGTGCTCTCTCTCCTTCCTGCCTCTTCACTGTAGGCCAACACATCACTTTCAGTGTATTTTAATTTGTGATATATATTTTTTAATTTTGCTTTTATTGTTAATCTCTTTGCCAGCAATCAGTTTTTGAAAAAGCTTAATACACAAATACTAATCATTAATATTACACTCATATCAGTAATTATGATAGATTAATAGAGAACATATACAGTAAATAACAGATTATAGTTGCAATGTTGCTTTCCTAATATTAATAGGCATCTACAGGAAACCTCTGGAGCCAGACTACCACTTTTAATTCTATACATTAGACGTTCACATAGATTGAGGAATTTCTCTGTGGAAAAGAAAGTGTCTTTTTCTAAACCATCACTTACCAATAATTATTCAGATTGAGCTGAAGAGGATCCCTGGTTGTTAACAAGATCACAGCTATTTCAATGGGATGCCATTGCCTAGGTGGTGCATTCTTTATAAATTAGATGTAATGCTATTGACCTATCAACACCATTTACTGTTATCACAGAGAAGCCCTTTTCCCCATGTCATTTTTCAGAATCAAGTGTGCCACTTAGTGGCTGTTGATATGTACAGCCAAAGAAATATTTCTTCTCTTCGCAAGAAAAAAGTGACATAACCAGAAGCAGTTCCTATAGAAACAGGCTGGTTTGAAATTTGTGGCTGGAACTTTCTATGTGTAGAGCTTGAATTTACTCAGCACAATGAAATCCACAGACACCTGTTCTTTACAACACAGGGACCTCCAGAAATGTGAAAAACACAAAGGGACATGGGGCCATTCATGGTGGACTTGGGAGAAAATAAAAAAAAGGACACAAATGAATATGGCAACGCAGAGAGTTTTAAAAATCAATATATGGGTGAAAACCAGATAGTCAACTAGCAAAGAATCACAAAAAAATGGTTTTATATATGGGAACTGCAGTGAGGTTAGTATATGCAGAAAAATGGAAGAGTACAAAAATTCCCAGAATGGAGGAATGGGCTAAATTGATTTGTTTGATTAAAGGAGGGAACAGTTATAAAAAAAAACCTGGAAACCTTTTATGAATTTCTTGCTGAAAATGAATTAAAAATGAACTAGTGATTTCAGGATTCAGTGTTTAAAAATGATTTTTATGGGAAAAAGAGAATCAAGATATGTAATTTGGGAGGGTGGAAAAAGTAATTATCATGTCTATAACCACTCAAAGAAGTTTCTTCTTTAGATACATTTTCTTTCTTGTTTGTCTTTTGCTACTTTTTCTTTTATTCTTTTGTATTTTTTCTTTTTTTCTGCTTATGTTGTGGTTTTTTAAAATCTTATGTGGAATTTTCTTTCAGCAAATATATATCTCTCTGTGTGTGTAGCTGGTCTACTTTATATAAAATAGGGACCTGCTACCTATTTTGGTTTTTTTAATGATCTTTAGTGAATGGGCCTATCCACTCTGGGACCATTGTGGTAGGCAGGAGTCTTTCTCTCTTGCCAGCAGAAGCTGCTCAGAGTCATTCCTTAAGCTCATGTCCCAAGGGTGTATGAACCTTTGCCATGCAACCTTAGCCTCTGGTTTTCAGGAGCTTAATTATGGGGTGCTGGTTGTTTTGATGCCCAAGTTTCTGGTGAAGGGGGAATAAAAGTTGACCATCTGCAAATACTCTCCAACTGGCTATCTCTCTGTTCTGGAAAACCTTGCCTAATTCAAATTCTTAATTCTTAAGTCACAATTGGACCATATTCCCCCAAATGAGCAATGAAAGCTCATGTGTGATGGAAGATTGCTACTGTCCTCTTTTGTATTTCTTTATTACTGCCATTTCCTGCTCCAGAAAATGAAGAAAGCCTCTGCCTTGTGCAAGCTGTTTCGTGGCTTAAGGTCTCACCCTGCAATATTATTCTGTAGTTTTATTTGGTTATTACTATTTGGTTTTACACGTATAATCAACATTGGAATCAATTATGAACACATAGATGTGATCTATGTTAATAGTTGCGTAAGATTAAATTTAAGTTAATCAGGTCCCATGACTTGAGCACAGCTGTATGTATCTACAGCCTTGTAGTTGGCCAGAAGGTAATTATTGAGAAGTTAAAGAACATTAGATTCATGGCCAGAAATACACACACATGCACATACATACAGTGAACATATAGACATAAAGAGAGAGAGAACCATCTCATCAAGAAATAATAGATCCTTTTGATGATTTGATTGATTTCCATTTAGTGTCCAGCAGCTACTAAAAAATACATATTTAGACAATTTTTAGGAATGCATCATTAAATCTACCCTACTGAGGTATCTAGCCAGCCTGCAAAACCTACTCAGCTCATGATTAAGAGCTGTACTCTATATATCCATTTTCTGCTCAGAGAGGTAGCCTGCTTTAAAAGAAACAGGATGTGCAGAACCTAATGTAGAGTTCACTAGTTCTCTTGCATTGTAATATATTTTATTCCATGATAACAGCAGGATGTCCTATTCAGCAAGCAGCTTAAACAAGCTTGTAGTTCGGGCAAAAACAAAATAAAAACAACACTCTTATTTTTTTTTCTTCCATTCAATAATGTCTGCTTTTCAGATACTGCTTGGACAAGTTTCAGCACTTTTTTGGCAAGGTTTTTTAGAAGTGGTTTTGCCATTGCCTCCTTCCTAGGGCTGAGATTGAGTTACTGGCACAAGGTCACTCAATGTATCTAAAGTGGGACTAGAACTTACTGTCTCCTCTAGCCTGATGCCTTAACCACTACACCAAATTGGCTCCTACTATTACTTAGTAAAAGGTAAAGGTTCCCCTTGCACATATGTGTTAGTCGTTTCTGACTCTAGGGGGCAGTACTCATCTCCGTTTCAAAGCAGAAGAGCCAGCACTATCCAAAGATGTCTCTGTGGTCACGTGGCCAGCATGACTAAATGCCAGAGGTGCATAGAACGCTGTTACCTTCCCACCATAGGTGGTCCTTATTTTTCTACTTGCAATTTTACAAGCTTTCACACTGCCAGGTTGGCAGAAACTGGAACCAGTAACCGGACATCGAACACAGTAATAATTTTACTAAGAGCTCCTTAATCATTAAATTCCTGACCTTCATAATAGAGCATATTAATAGATTGGTATAGAAACCTACGGTATTTCATTTCTATACATAGGATTCTGTGCATCTGTTTATTGACTGACAGCTGAATGTGAAAGTTCTGAATACTTCATTTCTGGTAACACCTTCACTAGTGTAGATTATTACTGTGTTCGACATGGTGGAAAATAACATCAAACAGGAAGGTGGGAATGAGTGCATTTTGGGTACTCAGTGATGTAAATTGAGTATCTTTAGATAAGCTCTAGAAAGAGAATTATTGTTTTTGTTCAATCATTTGGTCACTTTCAATTTTTTGTGATGAAATACATACAATTTTTACCTGGATTGTCTGTCAGTAATTACATCCTGAATTTTTATAAGCTTGTATATTACTGAGAGTAATATAGAGAAGCTTCTCTCCTATCAGCTTCTTTTTCTGTCCGGGTCTTCTCCAAAGAGACTTGTCTTTCCATTAAGTCTCTAAAAATTTACGTTTTAGCCTCATTATTAGTGTTTCAGTGACCTGCCTGATTCCACTTCATCTAGTATTGAATGATTCATTCTTCTTTTATTCCAAAATATTTCAAACACTTTCTCCAGCTTTGAGAGCCATATCTTACAATCATGAAAAGATTTATCTTTGTTGGAAGTATAACATCTCTGCACTTTAATATTTTGCCCAACGGCTGTTTTCTTTATCATAAATTTCTTACACCTCTTTATTTCGTAGCTACAGTCACCACTCCTGTGAATTTTCCCAGTAGGGTGTTGCGTGTCATCCATCACCTAGCACTATAGTGTCAGTCATTTTATATTTTCTACCCATGTGTGTTTTCTTGGTAAAAATACAGGAGTGATTTATCATTGCCTTTTGTGTGGGATAAATTGATGCTTTTACCATTGTCATTAAAGTGATCATCTGCTACAGCTGCTCTCTCTATCACTGCTGCCCAATAGAGATGTCTGTTTACTTTCGCTCAACAGCTGGGATGAACCACGAACTTTGGGGGACTCTCCTAGCACACACTCTGGCATTTTTCACTCATCCTTCACAGGAACTCTCCACACCATGCCTATGATGGGGCAGGGCAACAGGACATGGAGGGCATCACGATGCCCTCCTCAATATGTCTTTTGCCTCCCCCAAAGACAAAGCCCTTATGCAAGTTACTTTTAGTTTTCACTAAGAAGAATATTCCTAATCTAAATAATACTCCATATTATTTCAATCCCAAAAGAAGCACTACTATTTGTTATACTTGTGTCAGATGGTGGCTTTAGAAACCCGTCATGCAGGTTTCTAGCTCAAGTTAGAGGTGTTGGTATGCATTCTGTCAGGTGTGTGTAAAACAACATTGATTTTCCTGCAAACCATTTCTTTTGTGACATCAGTCCGCCTCATCTCTCTCAGGAAGAAATGTGGTAGATGTGATCTGAGGTTAGAAGGGAGAGGAGGAGGAGGTGCTTGTAGGTTTAAAGACTAATGAGCCAGCTCCTTTGGATGAATACCAGAGGTTCTGTTCTACGCACTGAAAAGGAAATAAATAATCACATCAACCTCTCTTACGGTCTGGGAAGGAGACAGTCCCAGCAACCCAGGCTCTGTTCTTCTCCCAAAGTCTTGATTTAATAAGCCCAAATCAAAAGCTGATCTCCTCTGGGAAGGCATAACATTCATATGGCTCAGAGAAATTATTGGTTTATCTAATTCATGTCATTCCTGTATCTGCATGTTCTGTCTATCACCATTCCTGCTTGCTTTTTCCCCCCTTCCCTTCCTTTTAAGATAATTCTTACTGGGCAGATGCTTCTACTTAGCCTTTGGTTTTAGATGCTGCCCTTACTTTGCTACTCGGGGAATATGTTTAAGCCTCTTCTTGTTTCAAGACGTTGTTTCTTTAGACAATTTAGACTCCACTTTGGAATTCAGAAAACATCCTATTTAGCTTAGAGGGATTTGGAGTGTCTACTCCTCCCCACCTTCCTGTTCAAAATCCAGATCTTTGGTCTTTGCAGTGGCTATCATTTGAAATCAGATCACGGATATTCAGTATTTTTGTTTGGAAGGAAAAGAAGAATCAGATGAAACATACAGAACTTCCATCTTTTTTACTCACAGAATTCAGACTGCCAAGTATTAGGGAATATCTCTCTTCCTCCTTCTCTCCCTCCCCCTCCCTCTCTCCTTTTATATCCTTACAATATTAGATATTCCCAAAATGTGCCCCCAAAAATTCAGCTACTAATGAGGTTATTAGACTTGCCCAGTCTATGAAGTTTAAAGTAAACTTTTGGAAAAGTGCATCTTATTGGTAAACAGTAGGTGCCCTGCTGCCTAAACTAATAGATTTGTATAAAGGGGGAGGGAGAGGAATATGTAGGAATAGTGAAGCACAGATGTTCCTGCTGAGGTCCAGGAGGATCTTTTGCCATTTCCCCCTTTTGTGCAGGTATTAGATGTCTGAGACTGAGATGGAACACCAGCAACATGACTCAAGGGCAGAGTGTAAACAGAGCCCTGGCTGGGAGGCCTGCAAGCATTGCTTTCCCTGGGAATGACAGGAAGAACAGGATTAAAATAAGAGGAGAGGATTTCAAGGAGCCTCTTGGATCCCTTCCTTTTTAGAATACCTTAATTCAATTCCTCTTTTGGGAATGTTGATCTATTGAGTTTGTTTTGGTTGTACTACAAACACTTGGTGGACAGAAAGGGCCTCAAGTGAAAGAGAGAGGAAAAATAGCTGGCTCTTATCATCCAGAAATATCAAGGTTGGTGGTATTATGATGAGGCTTAGAGCAAAATATCTCTCTAGATTAACAGGCAGCGATAAGAGAGGTGGGTGGACAAAGACAGAAATGACACTTGTTCCAGCATGCTAATCAAAATGTGTCAGTAAGAGCATTTGCAGACAGATTTTTGGCAGAGAGGGCAGGAGCACATCCAAATGTCATTTTTGTTTATTATTGCTCCCATTGGTTACCATGCCCATGACCCCCTGTCCAGACATCATGGCATTGGATCTGCAATTTCTCTTCAGTCCTTGAGCTAAAGACAAGGAAATTAGATTGCAGTAAATTGGGGGGGGGGGTGTTTTGTAATCAAAGGGTTGCTTGTTTGTTTTCAATTAAAGCAAATAAATGGTTAACTGACCACTTCCTTATAGAAAGTAAACAAAAATATAGGAGAAATTAAAGAGAAATAAGACCATTAACCATTTGCAGACACTGAAATAAAGGAAGAGGAAGGGAGAGGGGAGGGGAAACAGGAAATGTTGGTAATATTTGTCACAATCATTCCATAATTATCCACTTAGGATACACTTCTAAACAGAAACAGCCGTGTGTGTCTATGTATACACTGCTTTTGTTTAAACAAGTAATCATTTTTCCAATCAACTGGTCCTATAAATAATTAAGACACAAAGTATAATAATATATTGATTAATTGATAAATAACATTTTACAAATAAATAATGTATAAAAGCTCCCTGCCAACTGCACATACTTATATCTCAAGAAAAGAACTGAGATGAAAGTATAATTCAGGGTTTTGTGAGAGTGAAGAGCAATATTTTAAAATTTAGTTATGTATTCTTCCAAATAACTTAAAAGAAATTTATGCTACCACAATCCAAATAAACCTGGTTTTGCCACCGGATTATTACAGATGTGAATGAGACTGCTAGGAAAAAGAAATCATCTTCACCATCTGAGTAAAGAAAATATCAATGAAAGAAATACAGGTGAAATAGGAGTGGAGAACATGGAAATTACTTGCTTAACTTGCTCATTAGAATTCTTATTTGTACAGTACAAATATAGTAATGTTTATAGATTTGATTATAGAACTTTATAGAAGTTTTATTGGATTCCGTAGGATTTCCTCTTTCACAAGTCTCTTCAGGTTTGAAGCCTTTATCTGTGATTTTTTCTCGGTTGCAACAAGCATACCATTTGTTGTTTGAGCTAAAGGCTACACATTTAATTCTTTGTTTTTACTTCAACATAACTTGCAATAGGGAACATTAACAGCAAACATGATGATGCCAAGAAAAATGCATAGATATGTTGATGAAATCATCAAGATTTGAAATCTACTCAAAAGATGTGAAATATACTAAATCAAAAGGACCAACTTACTTTCAGCTCTTCACTCAAGAGTTGATTTATGTTTATTTTTGATGGAAGTCAAAATCATAGATTCTTCTTTACAAACAGAACTTCTGAATCAAAACATTATTCATTCAGTTATAAGAAATGTTGAGTAAATGCATTCCTCTGAATGAGCCTTTTATTTATGCAGGACAATAAAGGGCCAGTGCAGAGTCTGTGCAATGTGTAACATGTTCACACTGGTGCAATAGCACTAGGTATTTGTTAAAATGATTTATTGAGTTAAGGATTTTCAGTCTTCACTATGAGTTGTATTCTGTTGGGTGGGGTGCACTGCAGAGGTGGGTTGCTATTTTTTTTTACTACGGGTTTGGGCGCTCTCCCTTGCATGCTCACTCACAATGCTTCTGCGCATGCGCAGAAGCATCCGGGTGGGTGATGGAGCCTCCCACCACCGCTACTACTGGTTAAGCCGGCAGCAACCCACCTCTGGTGCACTGAGAGAGCTCAACCAATCTCTTTGTACATATGTTGTGCACTGACAAATAAATAATTCAATTCAATTCGACAAACGTTCCTCTGAAATGCTCTAATTCAGTAGCCCACAACCTTATGGGCACCGGGGACCGTTTTGGTGGGGAAAGGTTTTTCTCCGGACTGGAGGGGGACTGGTTTTGCATGCTGCCTGCATCCCATGGATGGAGCTTCACTCGTTTGCATCACCCAGTTGCTGGCAAGCTGTGGCCCTGTGCCCACGGACCAGGGCTTGGAGACCTCTGCTCTAATTCGTAGAAACTTGAAATGATCATGGAACACCATGGAAAAGAATTATGAAAATTTTGGTATTTCAAGACGTTTTTTCCCTGATGTGTTGTTACACAGTTATGTCATTGAATGGCATCATAACAGGAATCCAGGGTACACTAGAGCACTTTTATATGATAGAATCAAAGGAAAAAGAGAAAGTTTCTATTTTAATTGACTGAATAACAAATTTTGTGTCTAATTTGTCTTGATTTATTTGATCCTAATACTTTCATTTATTCCATGCCCTTTGAAGAAAAGAAATTGCTTCAATCTGAAGTCAATTTAAGTCTAAAGCTAAATAATGAACCAAGTTCCATTAGTCATACTTATGTTTTGCTTTTTTGTCCAAGTTGCATATACTGTGCTCTCCTTTTATTGTCTCATAGGAATAAACCTGTGGTCCCTGGAATTATCGGATTCCTTTTTGCAAAGCAGCAGGGTGAGGTATTAATTTGGAGAAAGGAATGTAATTTCTGTTTGTCCCTCCATTAGCCTTCAAAGCTATTTTTTAAGGAGGCTGGGAAATCTGCTGGATTCTAAGTCCCCTCTCCACCCCTGAAGATCAGAGGACATTTCAAGAATGTTAGGATGATGAAAACTATGTGCTCTCTGACAGACCTAGCACTAGCAAATATCCTTAATACATCTTCTTTGGAAGGAAACACAATGGAAGCAAGTGGGGAAAAGACAATAGGATGATAAACATTATTATCCGAGCTTCTCTTGAAGTTATGTGCGTAAGGCAAGGTGATTGCGCCATAAAGTCTCCTCTGGAAATATCCTGGCAAGGAATTTATCATCCTGTTAAAAACTACAGAACTTGGCTGGGGCTAGATAAGATAATTGGGGGTCTCAGTCTGATAAGATGACCTAGAAATAGCAGCTATTCTTAGGCATGGAACGAGGCAGTTGCCTGAGACCAATTATAGGTGTTGGTGTCTGTATATGCTTGTGTGTGTGCATGCACACTCACACACAGATAAGTGGTTACCTTCTTAAGCCATCCGTGGCTTAAAGAGAGCCTTCCGCTGTAGAGAAAATTACACTGATGGAAATATTCAAATCTGCAGTGACTTTGTATCTATCTGTTCTACATCTCCATCTTGTTCCATAGTTTAATACATTTGTAAATGTTCTGTTGTCTGCAGAAACACTGTTTAATAGGTTAAAATGGCCCAAGAAAAAGCTCAAGCTCATTCTAAACTGAGTAATTCATCATTGACAAATAGTGAATAACTTGGGGAATGTACTGTGCCTTTTTCTTTCTTTAGATTTTTTTTTTAAAATAAAGCTCAACTGAAGAAAATAAAATCTTGGTAGATATCGGTATTATCTAACTATAGTACCAGAATGAACCCGCAGAGGGCAGGCTTCCACAATAAATTTCCGCAAGTATGTATGAGGCCAAAGCCTCATTAGCTGAACAGAATCTCTCTTACTTTTTCTGAAGGTGAAAGAAAGTGAGGAGCTACTTTAAGAGGCTCTTCCTCTAAGTACCTTCTGTGGAGGAGGCTGATAGGATTTGGTGGCAACTAAGAACAGCAATGGTGGCTCAGTGGCTAAGACGATCAGCTTATCAATCAGAAGGTCACTAATCCTTAGTGGCGCGTAACAGAGTGAGCTCCCATTACTTGTCCCAGCTTCTGCCAACCTAGCAGTTTGAAAGCATGTAAAAATGCAAGTAGAAAAAATAGGAACCACCTTTGGTGGGAAGGTAACAGTGTTCCACGCGCCTTCGGCATGTAGTCAAGCTGACCACATGACCACAGAGACATCTTCGGACCGCGCTGGCTCTTTGGCTTTGAAACGGAGATGAGCACCGCCCCCTACAGTTGGAAATGACTAGCACATATGTGCGAGGGAAACCTTTAACTTAGGAACAGCAAATAAAGACTTTACAAATATTAATTAAAGATAACATGGCCTGGGAAAATGCCCCCAATTTAGAATGCTATCTCTTTCCTGGCTGCATTATAATCCAGGAAGAAATTATAAGGATTTTAGTTTGACCAGTTTGCCTAGCAGCCTCACACAACTGCATGATGAGTGTAGCTTGTAGGCTTGTTGTAGTTGTTGCTAACTAAGACAACAGATCAACATGTTTTCAAAACTAAAGGGATGGAAATGCACCAGTCTGTACCCAGCCATCACATCTGAATGTCACATCTCCTCGGAAGCCTTGACCAACCAGGAGGGGCATGAATTTGAAAAATAGGTGGCCCCTTACCGCCCAAGGACTTGTCCACTTTCCACTAAGGATCGACTTAATCATCCTAAATAATGCCAATGGCTAGAGATCGGTGGACTCTTTGAGAGTAGTGAAGTACTCTCATTTGCCACAAGAAAATCCTTTAAAAAGACTCTTCTTACCTGTGCTTGGTTATGTCTATTCTTTTTTTTTTCTGCTCATGCTGCTATGTCTTTACTGGCCTTCCTTCTCCAGAACTTTTTCATAAATCTGGGGTTTTTCCATGATCCACGCATAGTAAGAGTCTGCACAGGTGCAACTCAGTCCAAAGTCTTCATTGTCACTCAGGAGCTTCTCAGCTGAATTATACCCCTGAACTTCAGGGATTAGCCTAACCTCCCTCTGAAACCCTGAAGCTTGGTCTATAAGGCACCTGGGCTGGCTTGATCAAGAGGTCTTTTCTCCTTTTAGCAGATGTTAGCAACAGCACACTCCAAAGCTAACAGGAAGTAATCTGTCCAAGGCTAATAGTAACACTACCAAATTCCAGAACACTTTGGTATTACCTGAGATTTAAAAAAGCAGAAGTGCACACTCACCTTATTCTTTACAATGGGTACCTTAGATGTGAGGAGAAGGTCCCCCTCTCTGTAGTGAGAGAAGAGTTTTTCCAGTCTCTTGTGATTTAAAATCAGGTAGAGAATTGGGAAGGGAAGTAAATGAAGACAGTGGGGAGAAGGAATTGATTGTTTCTATTCATGTTGTAGTGGGAAAGTTGAAATAACTGAGGGGAATTGAGGAGGTCTGCTAGATCAGTGGTCCCCAACCCCCGGTCCGCGGACCGGTGCCGGGCCGTGGAGTACCTGGCACCGGGCCGCGGAAGCCGGGTGTTCGCTGTCCCAGGCGGCCCCGCTGCGGGGAAACGGAAGCCCCGAGAACAAAACAGGCGTCAACGCAGAGAACGGGAGCCTCGCAGAAACAGCCCTTCGGGCGCTTCCTCTGCAGCCGGAAGCTTCAGCGGCCAAGGCGGCTCCGCTTGAAGAGGCTCTTCGAAGCTTTTTCCGGCTCCGAGAGGAGGGCTAACCCGCCCTCCCTAGCCAGGGCTCCGGCTTCGCCACATGCGATGCTCGGCACATCCCCCGCTGCTGCATAGCCTGCGAACCCCGGCAGCTCCGCTTTCCGGCTGCAGCGAAAGCGACAAGGCACCTGCCGAGCGGCCCCAGCCCAGTTGGCAGCGGGCATACGGTCCCAGCCCAGCCAGCCTCATCGCAGCGAGGGGCTCTTGGGGAAGCCGCCTTGCTCGCCCCCTGACCGGCTAATTTGCAGGGCGAGGCTTCCCCGGATGCAGTCCCGGCGACTTCCCTTCGGCTCGTTGGAGCTGCCCCGCGGCCAAGAAGTAGCCGGGAGGGCGGCCGCGGCTCCCCTGGGTGAGGCCTGACCGTGTCTCGGGAGGCGCCCACGCGAGCACGGCTCAGCCGGCAGCCGGGCGGGCCTCCGGAAGCGCCGGCGTTCCTCTTCAGTGGGATCGCCGAGAGGCCGAGGGCAGAGCCGCTCACTTCCTCCCTATGGAGCCCACCGTGGGGAGGGGGCGAGGAGGGAACCGCCGCCCATCCCGACAGGTGGGGGCGGCGGTTCACCGGGGAGACGATCCGGAGGTAAGCACGGCTGACGACCACGCCCGCCCACCCACCTCCTTGCGGGCCACTTTGGCCTCGGGGTGCCGGAACTTGAACACCCTGAACAGGCTCATGCACCTTTCCCCGCACCTCTGAAGGACGCCAACCAATGACCGCCCTCTGGGCTAGTGCCCAGAACCGCTTCGCGGGAGCCCTGTGGGCGGAGGGGGTGGGCAGGCAGGGGCGCAGGGTCATGAACAACGCCCCCCCACCCCTGCGCGCGCTCAGCGGGCCACGGTAAAATTATCAAAGGCTGACTGGTCCGCGGCGATAAAAAGGTTGGGGACCACTGTGCTAGATGGATGTGTATTGTAATTGCAAGCCAGATCTTATTAGAGGGTTGTTACCTGACACTAGTGGAGTGGAGTGGAAGAGGAGAACTAGGCAGCCCAGGAAAGTGAAGATATTAGGGAAGAAAGTAGTTATGGCAGGAAGAGGGACATTTAATGCGAAATGGGAGGAAAAAAAGTTGAGTATCTGGTACCAATCTCTAATGCCAGCCCCGGTCTCGGTTCATGAACAAGGCATCCAGATCACTTGGGTATCCTTGTTTCTGGTTAATAGTTCTGAATGCTAGGTATATCTGTAATAAATTTAATCTTATCTACAATTTAATTGTGGATAAGAGATCAGATCTGGTATGCACTATTGAGACCTGGCTGAATAAGATGGGAGGAGTCTCCATTATGGACATCTATCCAGTCAGATTTCATATAATCATCAGTCCTGATTTCAGAGTAAGGGAGATAGCCTAGAAATTGTTTATCATGATTCTGGCCTTTCCAAGATCGTTTTTCTTCAGGAGGTCAGATATAATTTATTTGATCACATTGCAGTAGATTTATCCAGTGTTAGTTTTGGGCAGTTGTAGTCTGACATTTGAGATGGCTTCAGAATTCATGTCCATAATAATAATAACCATAGATTTGCCTAGGCTGTCACTGGTACAACCCATGTAGCTGACCATCTACCTGGCTTTTGTTTTAGAGCAGTTGAGGTAAGATGTAGTACTGGGAGACTTTTTCCTTACTCACTTGTTATTGCCACTTCATCCGGTCTGTAAGGTTAACTGGAGACGTGACCCATCAAAACCGCGCTCAATTAAACCGCGTCGCTGACGTCATCAACAGGGCGACAACAGCCAGCGCGGAGAAAGAAGGGTGCTTTAAATAGCGCTTTGAAAGCAAGCCGATTTAACTTAAGGTAAGGGTTAGATTTAGGGTTAGCTTTAGGGTTAGCTTTAGGGTTAGGTTAAGGGTTAGGGTTAGGTTTAGGGTTAGGTTAAGGGTTAGGGTTAGGTTTAGGGTTAGGTTAAGGGTTAGGTTTAGGGTTAGGTTTAGGATTAGGTTTAGGGGGGTTAGGTTTAGGTTTAGGGGTTAATTTTAGGTTTAGGGTTTACAGCATGCTTCTGTCTCCGCGCTGTTGTCGCCCTGTTGATGACGTCAGCTACGTGGTTTAGTCGAGTGCGGTTTATTCGAGCGTGGTTTTGTGGTGGAACCAACTGGAGACACTAATCCTTGCAGGTAGGAAGTGCCAATTACAATGGCCTACCCCAGATTTTGATGAACTTGGAGAAATTCCAGACAGCATTTGGGTAATTTCTTAGAGATCAGGAGGTTAAGTCTATTAAATGGTTTGTCTGGAATGTGAGAATGACTAGGGTACTAGACAGATTGAGCAGCTTCTCATTGTTTGTCAACCTTTGACTGTTTCTTTGAGGCGCTTTGGGAGATGAAGTGAGTGAATAAGTGCATGAGAAATGGTTATAACTGGACAAGTATAGAACTCAAATAAGAGCTTTTTTATTTATGGTGGTAAAAGTGGCTCTGTGGGAATATTTTTCAGTCCTCACTGTATTTGTAGATATTTAGCCTGATGTACTCATTAGTATGTTTCAAACTCTGTTGATACAAGTTCTAATTGTCTGACCAAACATTTTATGATTAAAATAACTTATATTAACTCTGAATAGGAAGTTGGGTGGACAGAATCCAAAAAAGTGACAGAAGTGATGTTTGCAATATTAGTTGAAAGTTTTGGAGTATGTAGATCTCAGGAAGTAAAAACATATAGACTAAACTTCATCTTATCTAGCTAACCAAATTTTGAAATAGCTGACATAAAGGAACTAATCTTGGTGCCCCATCACAGCTTAGTGGAGATTTGAATGCTAGTCTCCCCAGTCCCAACTGAGTTGTCAAAGTTTGATCTATTGTTTGAGTGTTGCAGATGTATAATATATCTCCATTGTCTTTTTCCTCCCTTCCCTCCCTTTCTGCAGACTTCACATCTAATTTGTCTTCTCAGCCTGAACTGTTAAGGATGGCTAACTTCACCAATGGCAATTTCACCAAGGAAAACACTGCTAAATATAAAATCGTAGAAATGATTTTCATAGTTACTGTAACTGGGTCACTTAGTCTTGTCACTGTGGTTGGAAATATCTTGGTCATGCTGTCCATCAAAGTGAACCGCCAACTTCAGACTGTCAACAACTATTTCCTCTTTAGCTTGGCCTGTGCTGACTTGATAATTGGCATCTTCTCAATGAATCTCTACACCGTGTATATAGTCAAGGGCTATTGGCCACTTGGGGCTGTAGTATGTGACCTCTGGCTGGCGCTAGACTATGTAGTGAGTAATGCTTCTGTCATGAACTTACTCATCATCAGTTTTGACCGCTATTTCTGCGTTACCAAACCACTGACCTACCCAGCTAGGCGGACAACCAAAATGGCAGGATTGATGATTGCAGTTGCTTGGATATTATCCTTTATCCTCTGGGCACCTGCCATATTGTTTTGGCAGTTCATTGTCGGAGAGAGGACAGTACCAGAAGGACAGTGTTACATTCAGTTCCTCTCCAATCCAGCTGTAACCTTTGGCACAGCCATTGCTGCTTTCTACCTCCCAGTGGTTATCATGACTGTGCTGTACATCCACATCTCATTGGCCAGCCGGAGCCGTGTGAGAAGGCACAAACCAGAGAGCAAGAAAGAGAAGCGGACTAAGCCACTCAGCTTTCTGAAAAGTCCCCTGGTCAAGCAGAATAACAACAATTCTCCCAAGAAAGTGGTGGAGGTGAAGGAGGAAGCAAAAAATGGGAAAGTAGAAGAGCAGCCCTTGCAACCATCTGAAACTACTGGCCACCAAGAGGAGAAAGAAACCTCTAATGAATCCAGCACGGTAAGCATCACCCAGATGAATAAAGAGAAACAGGGGCTGGAGATTGTACCAGCTGATACAGGCGAGAGCCCTGCCCATCCTCGGATCAACCCTGCCTCTAAGTGGTCCAAAATTAAGATAGTCACTAAACAAACTGGGACTGAATGTGTCACTGCCATTGAGATTGTCGCAGAGAAAGAAGCCCGTTCCACCCCAATTACCTTATCAAACAGTCGTCCGGCTAATGTTGCCAGGAAATTTGCCAGCATTGCCAGGAGTCAGGTGAGGAAGAAGCGACAAATGGCAGCTCGAGAGAGGAAAGTCACCAGAACCATTTTTGCCATCTTGTTGGCTTTCATTTTGACATGGACACCTTACAATGTGATGGTCCTCATTAATACTTTCTGCGATTATTGTGTTCCTGAAACAGTCTGGTCCATTGGGTACTGGTTGTGCTATGTCAACAGCACCATCAACCCAGCTTGTTATGCCCTTTGCAATGCTACCTTCAAGAAAACCTTTAAGCATCTTCTGATGTGTCAGTACAGGAACATTGGTACTGCAAGATAATCTGGATTTGGGGGAAGACTCAGCAATGGGGTCATTGTGGAGATTTGTTATTCTCCAACCAAATAACTCTAATATTCTTAGTCTTAACATTCATTACTAGATGGAGCCTTTCACCAAATGCAGAATCAGAACTAGTGAAAACATACGATTTCAACATTCTTGATTCTTGAATATTCACCAAGAAATAGGCAGATCTTCCACCCAGATGATCCTCTTGACTGTGCTTCTTCAGAAAACAAAGGAGGAGGAGGAGGAGGAGGAGGAGGAGGAGGAGGAGGAGGAGGAGGAGGAGGAGGAGGAGGAGGAAGAAGCTAGGGATTAGATGTAGTGAAGCCTCACAGTATCACCAGACAGATGTAACAGACTGTGCTCTTTTGCCCTGCTGCTCTTGAAATACCATAAACTTTCATCAACTTCTCATTTCTGCCTGACTAAACTAAGATGCCTCTATTGGTGCCTAGAGAGTACATTAGAAAGAAATGGAACAACAAAAAAATCCTTCTTTCCTTGGATGCATTGCTGGCTTTAAACGTGTGTGCACCTATGAGACAGAAAGAGTAGCAAGAGACAACAGGATTAATTAAGTAAACAGTGAAAATGAAAACAAAAATATATTGCTTCAGCACCAGTCATCGAGCTGTATCAATTTCTATTTGTAGGCTCTAGGATTTTGTCTAGTTGAATTTCCAGTGTCCCAGGTGCAAGGGACTTGTTCCTCTCAGGGAATATATCAGCTGCTGGATAGACCTCTCTGCTTCATAGGCTTCTCAAGGACCTTACCAAATCTGCCTCAACTCCATTTCTCCATGGCAGACTTCTTTCAGGATGGGTTGAATGCCACCTCAGATTGTTTTGAAAAAAACAAAAAAACCATGGATATCACATGGATACTCAAAGTTAGTTCTACAACATTTTGGGTCACATGCCAAAGTTGTCTAAAGTTATTAATCTCAAAGGTAAGCATGGTGTCCTTGAAGCAGTGGAAGCTCAACTGCAGCTCCAAGGAGAACAGCAAGCAAAGCAACCATGATGGTGGGAAGAAGACCTCTACGCTGGCAAGTCTTTCTAAGAGAGTCTTTAAAGCCCTTTGTTTCTGTTCCTTTTAAAATTATGTCATCATGCATACCAAGTCCCACTTGCTCCACACATATTTGCTTAAGTATCGTTTCTTCTTGTGTACTTAATTTTTTTAAAAATCCTGATAGTAGGTTCTGAAGCAGGCTGTGGCGGAGAAAAACAATGAGCTGCTGCCCCTCTTGTTTCTGCATTATGAATTTGAGGGCATACTAAGAAGATACTCATGAGCTTTGTAAATGAGCATTGCCTTCCTCCTAGTCAGTGTTGTCATGGATCCCTCAGCATGTGGGTTCCAGTGTACATATGCAGCCTAAATCCCAGAATACTCATGTTCTGCGTAGACCAATTAAACCCACGTTTTGCTCCGTGTCTCTGACGGGCACCCTCAAGAACATATTAGAGCAGAGTTTAATAAGTGATCCAATGTTTCCTGGGTTGGTCGGAGTGACCATGGTTATAGACCTCTCTATTTCATGGCTAAGGGCTCTCAGTTTAAGATATGCCCTTACATTTGGCCAAAGGCTCCTGCTTCACGTGGCTGTAGAGGCAGCTAGTCTGCCACTGCCTTTCACATAATTTGCATAATGTTGCCCAAAATGCCTTGCAGTGTTTTTTTAAAATTAATTTATTAATTTATTTGTTACAACTACAGTGGGAACCACTTAAACAAATAAAATAATTGAACTACATATAGCACACCTTTGGGTCAATCTTTTTTCAATGAGTTGCAAATATTTTCCTCCACAGGGAATCATTTAAATTATTAGGGATTAAGCTTGAAACTCTCTCAAGATTTTATGAATTAAGAGCTCTCATGAAAAAACTCAAGATGAAATAAGGGAGTGTGCCCCCCCCCAATCTAGTGACCTTTGGATCTGTTGGCCAGAATTCCTAGCCAATTCAATGTATTCCAAGGGAGCCAAATTGGAAACCTTCCAATTTAGATTATTTAAAATAACTGTTAGGATGATATAATAGATCTTTTGTAAATTTAATCAAGTTGTAAACTATATAATATGTAAAATAAAGTTACAGTAATCTAAAATAAGAAATAGTATTGGTTAAGATGCTTAAAGATTACTTGCTCAGAATTAACTTATTCTAAAATACCATTTTGGAACTAGAATGACTTAATAGGAAATTAAGAGTGCACTGTCACATAGCTGTATTCCCACAATAAACTAAGACAATTTGACAGGCCTAGGCTGTCAAATCTGGGCTATAGGTTAAGTTGTGATTAACTGGGATATTGACCACAATTTTAACAATGTTTTGTTAACCTTCTTTCTTTGTGTTTTCTGGACTTAGACATCAAGTTTAACTGCTTGTAAACTTTGGCTCTGGACTCCACACTAAGAGATGACTAGAATGATTGCAAAATGGGACTGCACAAGTTGCATCCACATATTTTAACAAAACAGTTAAAGCAAACATTTCAACTGGTTAGACACTGTCCAGGTAGTTGTGATATCTTTTATAGCAATAGCACTTAGGCTTATATATTGCTTCATAGTTCTTTATAGCACTCTCTAAGTGGTTTACAAATGTTAGCATATTGCCCACAACAATCGGGGTCCTCATTTTACCAACCTTGGAAGGATGAAGGATGAGTCACCCTTGAGCTGGTGAGGATTGAATCCTGGCAGTGGACAGATATCCTATCTATTTACACTGTTTTAATTCCTCCAAAATGCCTGCTAATTAGCAAAGCAGGAGTGGTCCACATTGATCCCTAAACAATGCTTATCATGTTGTGTGAAAATGTTTGCATCTCTGCTGTGGTTAAGTATGAAAAATTCCTCCATTAACTCACCATCAAGCCTATCATACCAGCTTCTTCCCACTTATTTGTTCCAGACACCAAAGATAGTTTTTTTTTTAATGAGGCAAAATGAGGTGGTCATTTGGAATGGCAGATAAAGGGTGCAGCAGTAGCAGAACCAGGCATGCCAACTTTTGGGCATGAAATGGGGATGTCATTTTAGCCTTGCCTAGGATACATTTCTTCAACCAAGCTTTAAGAATATAGAATCCTAGGACTGGAAGGGACCTTGTCTATCTCCCTGGCCAAGGCAGTAGCCTTATACCATGTTAGACAAATCTTTTGTTGAAAACTTCCAGAGATGGAGCACTCACAACTTCAGGAGGCAAACTGTTCCATTGATTGATTATTCTAACTGCCAGGAAATTCTTCCTTACTTCCAGGTTGGATCTCCATCTAATGCATTTCTACCCATTCCTGCCCTCAGGTGCAACAGATAATAAATTGATGCCATCTTCCCTGCGACAGCCCTTTAAGTATTGGAACACTGCTATCATGTCTCCCCTAAGCCTTTTCTTCATTAGACTAAACATACCTATTTCCCTTAGCTATTCATCATACAATTTAGCCTTCAGACCTCTTATCACTTTGGCTGTGCAAAAAGTTTGGTGTTTTTTTTTTCTGAAAACCATTTTTATTCCTTGATACCTGCTGCCATTTGCTATGAAAATGTCCCCAAAGCCATTGAAAATGTAATTACTGGAATAAGTAAGTGGAATTATATAAAAATCACACATCCAACAGGACACAGAAGCTGAAAGTTACATAGTGGAAAACCAGGAGAAAAAGCTTATTCCAGTTTGGATTTTATTTTATTTTATTTTGCAATGTAGATGAGGAAAAAAAAACTCATTATACTGTAATTCCACAGGACGACTACAAATGTGATGAGTTGCTGAGGTTCGTATTTTGAAGCAGGAAATTGGTAAGTGTGATAGCTGCCCTCAGTCTTTGGAACGCCCTGCCAAGCGAGATCAGGACAGCTCCTTTTAAAAAAATATTTGTTGGTGGGGTGGGGAACGTTTTTTAAAAATACTCAGACAAATCTTTGATATGTTAGATTGCTGAGTTGAGTTTTAAAAGCTTGAACAAATGTCTTGAAACATTTTTTTTAGAATATTTTTTAACAAAGGTTTTTACAAGAATTCAGTTTTTGTTTGATTTAAAAACTTTTTTAACTGGCTCAGATATTCTTTAAAGGAAAAGAAGGTTATCATTCAGATAATTAAACAATCAGTCATATGGGGTGAATCCTAAATGCTGAATAAGGACATAATAAGGTATAATCACATGGTTAATTGCAAATTGCCATCTGGAACAAAAATTTTTCCTTCTTGAGCACCATGTGCCTGTCTTAGCAATGGGCTTAAATAGATGCATCACTTGAGGTTGTTTTTCTGTTATTTAAAAGTAAGGCAAATCTATAGCCCTGCAGAGTTTTATTATTCTGATACCAGGTCTGGGAGGTCAAATTGTTGCATCCTGAAATGTCCCTGGAGGACTCAATTGAAAGGTAGCTTTAATCAAGAAGGGCTACTAGCATTGCCAAGCAGTGATAACTACATAGCCAATGAATGAGTTTTCTTTCCTGGGCCGACAGGGACTCCTGATGGATGAAGCAATAAATAACAGAGCAGCAGCAAGCTTTTGCAGTGTCCTGTAATTCTAGGACTAAAAGCTAAGCATAGAGGTAAAAATGTAGAGCCTTGAAACAAGAAAGCTGTTTGCAGACAGAGATCTCAGTATATACCTTGGTTTAACAAGAGGATAGGTTGGAGGTGCCAGGTAAGTTTAAAAAGGTGTGTGACTCCATGGCATTCAAAATAGTTGTTTACTTTTATTCAAGTTGGAATTATTACAAAGATAAAGCTTGATGCCAGCAATGTACTTTCATTGGCATTAATTAACCTAATTAACATCAAGCATTCAAAAGTTCATTAAAATGTTTCCTGCAAGTTTAAATCCAAAATGCCAGGCCTTGCACCAACAGAACTTAATTGAAAGCCAGATTCCTGTTTCTCATGTTAGTCATCTAAGACTCCCCCCACCACCCAACATTCATATGCTATGTAACGAAAGTTTTCAAGTTGATTTGCAATCGAAAAGGGCCTGTTTATTGGATGAGGAAATTGAAGTGGGACTTCTCAAGACTGTAATATTCTGAGAAATACATATGGAAGAAAATGATATTTCTAGTAACCCGGTTCAAAGCTATTTGTAGCTTTAAGGAACTTCAGACCAACTTATTAAACAAGACCCAGAAGCAGTCAGGACCCAAGCAGCTGGGGAAGCACCAGCATAATAAGGTTGAAATGTCCAGTTCTCAGTGTCATTGTGACCCCTGTTTTGGAGTAATAGAATTGAATACAAAGGGAATTGTATCCCCAATTCATTGTTAGATGACTAGAGCATGCAAACATGGTCAAGCTATTTTTATTTGGGTGAAGCCAATCGACAAAGCTATTAAAAGATTCATTTCCCACCTTATTAATTTTATAAATAACTCAAGGCAGCGAACACACACAATTCTCCTATTTTCCTGACAACCACCACTCTGTGAGGTAAGTAGTACTAACCACTTATCTGTTAAGGAAATTGTTGGCTCAATGACTAAAACCCACATTTCAATGGTATTGTACTCCAACCAAGACAAAATGGAAACATTTTCTTTGCTAGAGGAGCTGCCAATCAACAATATTTCCATCTTGTGTGGACTAATATAGGATCATCAGCAGTAATATATATTCCAAATATTGCTGTCTTGAAATAAGAGTAGAGGATAAAATGTGCACCACCTTAATGATGACTGGGTAATTCAAGATCTTTTAAATCACAGATGGGATCTTGCATAAGTTTTAGGGCATATCTATGTAAAAGATCTGTGCCATTTCTGATCCACCTTGGAATTATTTGATTGCATGATGTTGGCTGGTTTTCATTGCTAAGATAATTTGTTTTCCTGATCCTTATAGTTGATTTGAAATCAAAGCACAGCAGGGTGTTTTTTCCCCCAGATATGCTGCAGTTCTGGGGAGCTTGTGTGTGGGTCACTTTTTTTTTACTAGTGGGATCTGTTGACTCATTCCAAGATTCTGCTTCTGCACCTCAAAGCAATACAAATTCAATTATCCTGGAGATTGTTGGTATTATTTAGGACTTAGTCATTCTTTCCTGAACATGATTGCTAAACGTTAAATATACTTTAAATTGCCTTTTGAGACTCTTAAGTGAAGCAGATGGGTGGTGGCAAGAGCTAGGTATGTCTAGCCTATAGAAGAGAAGGATTACTGTAGTACTTGAGCTGTCACAAAGAAGAGGGAATTGACATATTTTTCAGAGCATTTGAGCCAGAGATGGGTTCCTACCAGTTCGCACCTATTCAGTAGAACCGGTTCGTCAAATCTACTGAACCGGTTAGAAGAGGTTCCACCAGTGGACCCAGAAAGCAGGCCACACCTACAGAAGAGGTTCCAAAATTTTTTGAAACCCACCACTGATTTGAGGGCAGGTCAAGAAATAATGGATGGAAGCTTGTCAAACTTAGAATCCAACTTCGGAGGAGAAATTTTCTGACACTGAGTGCAATTAGTCAATGGAATAGCTGCTTCCTGGGGTTGTGGATTCTTGGAAGTTTTCAAGAATAGACTAGACAACCATTTGACTGGGATGGTAGAAGACTCCTGCCATGAACGGGGGTTAGATTAGAAGACATCTTTCTAGCTCTATGATTCTCTCACATGGCATTATAACTGTTTGGGAGGAAGAATGCTAACCATTTTTAATTTCCTTTTTGCATGGAGCAGAAGTGAGGAATTTTGCTGTTGTTGTTAAACTGGGATCCAAGGGCTCACAAAAAGTAAGGCATTTACTGACCAATATTCTGGGTGCTCTTCTGTTAATGAGTGACCGAAACATTGTCTACCTTGTGGTGACTGTTGCCAATTTTCAGTATTTCAGGGCTGCAGATGGGAGGCTAACATCAAATTGTTTTGTAAAATAAACATGGAAGGACTTTTGTATCTGCCATGTTTCTCACACATTGGTTCTTCCTTTTGATAATGGATATTGAGATAGATCCAATCATTTATGTTACTAAGATAAATGAAATGAAACAAATGCAAAAAAATAATAATTCCAGAGGACAAAAATTTGGGAATTCTAGTACTTAGTACAAAATATAGCTTGAATGGATACCAAGCATATCGTATTTAATAAAGAAGTCCATAGCATTTCAAGACTACAGTGCAGAGAGGCCCACCAGCACCTCAGAGGAAATCACCTCTTATTTTTGTCCTTATTGTATTAAATGCTCAACACAACCTGGAGGTGGATAACCCATTGTTGGGCTGAAGAAGGGATCCGATTTTTAAGAGATATAAAAGAGTTATAAAAGGTCTCTGAATACACAATCCAAAGATTATTGATCTTAATATTAATTAATATTAATTTTCTAAGTTTACACCCTGAGCAGGCACATCATATTTTACAATCTACCAACAAAATGGGTGATGCTTAGGCTTTTGAAACAGACTTGCTATCATAAGCAGTTTTATCTTAGTGGTGTTTTTAAAAAACACCATTCAATTAAAGATATGAAATCTATGTAGAACAGTGTTTCTCAACCTTGGCGACTTTAAGTCCTGCGGACTTCAACTCCCAGAATCCCCCAGCCAGTTGCCAAGGTTGAGAAACCCTGATATAGAACCAAGGAAAGAAAAACTTCACAGGAGAGAAAAAGAAGAGGAGCAGGCTGCAAACGATCATTTCCTGGGATTAGAGAGCGGCATGCCTCACTTGGCATACTGTAGAGTCTGTTATGGTGTTCTAATCTACTTCAGGCATTTGGCCTGTGACAGACTTCCTGAAGGAAAGTCTTTTGCGGGATCAGGGGGGAACCAGGATAATTAAGTATTGCCCCATTAGAAAATGTCCCCTGCCTTTGAGCCTACTTCCAACCATCCTGTGACATTTCTAGTCCTGCTTCGTGGTCACGGAAGATGACAGCCCAGTCAGACTTAGATAGGTGAAGAACATACGAGGTTTTAGCTTAGACCATTGATCCAGCTCAGTCAGGATTCCCTTAGCTCATCAGCTTTGCCAAAGTAGGTTGTGGCAGCAACTCTCCCATCTCCTCTAGAACGAAGACAAATTGCCCAGGAGGGAGGGAGGGAATACACAAACCAAGATTCTGGGGCTTCAAGTAAGGGTCTTGCCCCTTCTTAACCCCCGATGCTGGGACCTGAAACTCGATCAAAACAAAGGTTGCTCTGCTACTGAGTTATAGTCTCTTCTTTTTTAGCAATTAAAAAAATAGAAAATGGGCCTAAGAGAAAACTGGGCCAGTGCCAAAGGCCAAAACAATTATAACAAAAGTATCTCAATGATGTATGTTCTCTCCTCATCCAACAGAATTTCAAACCCCTGGCTTCTTTTAAATTGCTGCCGTCTAGATAGATGGGAGTTTCTAGAATTTAGATGAGAATTTGCCATTTCAGCCTTTCTGGAGGTAGGAAGAGGCCTTTGGTAGGGTAGATGGTCCTATGTACACAGACCTCAATGGGACATGGTGGCTCAGTGGCTAAGACGCTGAGCTTGTCGATCAGAAAGGTCAGCAGTTCGAATCCCTAGTGCCACGTAACGGAGTGAACTCCCGTTATTTGTCCTGGCTTCTGCCAGCCTAGCAGTTGAAATGGCTTTGAAACAGAGGTGAGCACCGCCCCCTAAAGTTGGGAACGACTTGCACATATTTGCGAGGTGAACCATTACCTTTACCTTACACAGACCCATGTTTGCCAGGGATTTGACTCAGTGGGAGCAAAAAACAGCCCCTACCCTTCAGTCAAAGGGCACAGGATTCAAGGTTTTGGCACTTGAGGGGGGAAATGCTTCTTCCAGAAACCCTCAGCAATAATCCCATAAATTAATCAACTTTGCTACCCCTTTGTTCCATTCATTAGCATCAGTGATCCTAAGGATAACTGTTTCATCCTGTATTTAAACACTAAGTTCCCCATAATGAAAAGTGAACCCTGTTGAAGCAACATGAAGGAATTTGACTTCCCCTCCTCTCTCCCATGTAGAACAATGCAGAAGTGGAGTCAAATATTTTCCCCAAATCAAGTTTTATTTTTGGCTTCTGTGCAAAATAGAAGAGAATACTATAAAAGATACCAATGAATCTCTATGTGCATGCATGTGCAGAAACCCACATATGAAAGTATTTTTAGAAAACAGGGAGCAAAAACCTCATTAAGTGTTTGCCAATTTTCTCCTCTCCTTCTGACTGACAGCAAGAACAAGAAAATGTCCTCGGTCAGGAATGGGCTGAAGGAATCCAAGGAGCAGCTGGTAGAATATTAGTGGCATTTTCACCATGGCTTTTTTAATGGTTGTGGTCCAGTGGTAGAAATTAAGCTATGCAATGCCAACTGTGGGCATAATTAGCCCCAAATTGATCAGCATCAATCAATAGCAATGAATATTATTGAAATAGTGAGAGGTGTTGGGTTTGCCCAATGATGCCCCCAATGTGGCAAATGGGCAAGGATATTGGAAGATGCATTTCAACCTCTCCATCCCTCAGAAGCATTGAAGTAGGAACTTGTAACATGAGGAACAAGGCAAGGAACATGTAAAACAGAAAAACAAAGCTTATGGAAGGAGTGAAATAAATAGGCAGGATACTACAAGCTTCCCATTACTATGGGAGGCTGTTGATAAAGTAAAATGCTTTTAACATCTTCACCTTTTGATCTCACTTCCCCCCCCCCCATGCCCCCTGTAAATGGGCCACATATAACATTTGGCTCACAAATTGAAATTGAGGCATACTGGATGAATAGAGAATAGTATTGCGTTGTTGAACATAATGGGGAGATTAAAATGCTGGCCTGGTGAATTGTTACCTATTTACTAGTGAGGAAGCACTATACTTTTCTTGTCCAAGTTAAACAGAATTCAACATCCTAGATAATTAACACATATTGTAGTTGATTTGTTGAAAGGCGATTCTGCTGTCAGATGTGAGGCATATTAGAGAAATTATATGCACACAAGTTTCCAATCTCTAAAAGCCCAAAAAAGTCATAATCACTGACATGTGCAAAGATCCCTACTTTTCTGTAGTGGATCATCAGGATCTGAAGCAATCAGATATCATCTCCAGTAGCCTAGAACAGGGGTCTCCACCTTGGCAACTTTAAGACTGGTGGACTTCAACTCAGCTTTGCTGGCTGAGGAATTCTGGGAGTTGAAGTCCACAATCTTAAAATTGCCAAAGTTGGAGACCCTTGGCCTAGAACATCTTTTTTTCAGCCCAGTTCTTTATAGATGTATTAGGATTACAATTCTCTGAATGGTGAGGCATATTTAGAACTGTGACTATACTATACATTCTCACTTCATTAGAGGAGTTTAAGAAGAAATAGCCGATCTTGGCAGGTAGAGAACAAATTACTAACAAATGAAGGTGATTCTAGATGAGCAAAGCTCCAGACCTGGCTACTCACAATGATAGTAAAGGGAGACATGACACAGTGTGCATCATATTGTACAAATGTGAAATATTTTTCCAAATTGCCATTTTTTGCTCTCAGACTAGACCCATTTCCAAATGGAGGAACACAGAGGAAGCAAAAGCATGGCACACTTTCAAGCCCTGGATCCTCAATTCTCTCAATTCTCTTTGTTACACTTTGTCCCTACTCCAAGGACAAGTCTTTGTAGAGGTGTGAGACCTTTGTGGCTACCTGCTCTGGAAAAGTGGCAACTATGTGGATTTCAACATCATCTTACTCTAGATGCTCATGATATACAAGCTTTGAATTTATCCTTAACTTACCTAAAATGATTGTTTTAAATACAAATAGTCCTTAGGTTATGACCGCTTATTTAACAACTGCTCAAAGTTATGAGAATGCTGAACAAGGGAAAGTTGCACCCATTAGTCCTTAGATCAGTCCTTGATGTTGCCCCCATTACAGTATCCATGCGGTCATGTGATCACAATTCAGGTGCTTGGCAACCAGCTTGCAATTACAATTGTTGCAGCATTCTGGGATCATGTCAATGCCAGCTTCTCACAAGCAAAGTCAATGGGGAAGCCAACAGGAGGTTGCAAGTTGCTTCCATATAATCCCCCAATTCCCATGGCTTTTTTTATCCCAAGGAGTCCCTGAGCACAGAGATCTCACTGTATAGTTCCCGCTGCCTATATTCCATGGCAACCCAGTGACCCCCCACCCATTTACAACCTGTAGTGCCCACCCACTGACACCTGCACATCCACCTGTTCTCTGTAGTGCCTGCCCACACCCCGTTGTGCCAGCTCAAAGCAACACCTCTTCCCCCTTCTACCATCACGAGGTCCTTATTTAATGGCCCACAAAATCCTTGCTAACTGACAACAGGGACTGCTGAAACTGTTATTGCTGAGTGATGTGATCATGAACAACACTCTTTATGACTGCATTACTTAGCCATAAAAATTCCAGTCCCAATTGCCATCATAACCCAAGGACTATCTATATTGATAAGTATACCTCACTCCATGTGCTTACAAAAAAGAAAAACCATGAAAATTTGAGTAGACAACAAGGTCCTTCTTAAGCCACGGTGGGGCAATGGTTAGAGTGTAGTACTTCAGTCTACTTCTACTGACTGCCAGCTGCCTGCAATTTGGCAATTCAGATCTTACCAGGCTCAAGGTTGACTCAGCCTTCTATCCTTGCGAGGTGGATAAAATGAGACCCATATTGTTGGGGGCAATAGGCTGACTCTATAAACAGCTCAGAGAGGGCTGTAAAGCACTGTGAAGTGGTATATGAATCTGAGTACTAAGTGCTTCTGTCCCTCCAGCCAAGGTCTGTCAGGTAGCTTCTGGGGTGTTCAGTGTTGACAGGTTTAGACAGACTTTCCTTCAGTGATACTGAACAATGCCTCTATAGCCACCCACACAACTACACCCACCGTTTTCTACCTGCTGCTACTTTTGTACACAGCCAGTCCTTCCCTTGTTCAAACAGGACCGAAAGGGGAAACAGACTCTTTTTGTAAAAAGACCTTTATTGGAAAAAGGGGGGGAAACTATGAAAAGCAGAGGGCTTACCCAGCACCAGTAGAGGAAGGAAAGGCCACAGCATCCCAGCAGGAGGACAGACAAAGGGGACTGAGACAGGGAACCAGTTTCATTGGCTCTGAGGGATCCTTTCCTGATGCCAAAAGGAAGGCAAGGAGTGCCTTGTGGGCAGAGAGAGGAAGCAAGCACAGCTCATAGAGGTTAACTGGCTGTGCTGCTCCTCAGTTGGGAAGGCTGTCTATCAAGAAACATACGTGCATTAGAGATGGGGAAGGGGAAGGTGTGCGCATGCCAGGAAGTAGGCACTTCTTCTGTGGGAAAGGGACTGCAAAGCGATACCAAAGAGGCCTGTATTTTCCTACAGTGCCTCTTTTATGGAGGTAAGGCAGATAAGATTCCTCATCCCATTTCTACTGTAATTTCTCTCACATCCTCTCTCATTCCCTGAAAGGACTTCCTTGGGCGCCTTAAAGGAAGGTTTGGTTTATGACCAGATGAAGCTACATGGACCAACCACAGGCATTGCTAAGATTGCGAGAGACTGCAAAAAAAGCCTTGGACAAAGAACCCCAGAGGTGGAAAGCTTTAGCAAGACCCTGTTGCAATGGGCCCATTTCCAAACATCGTGCTGCATTCAGGGAAGCAAACCAGAGCAAAGGATACTGGGGACACATAGAGAGGGCAAGAGGTAGAAGAGGTTAAGGGAAAGGCAAGCAACACCTCCTTTAGGAAAGGGTGAGCTTGCTCGCTATAAAACTAATGATTAGAAATGGTATTTATTGCAGTTAAAGATAAGGCTGTGCAGGCTGAAGAATAATGGGATTTGGCAAAGTATTGCCAAGCTGGGAGGGGCCAAGCTGCAGCTTCAAGTGGCGTGTGTCCAAGTGGGTTCAGGCACCATGCCCTGAAGACGGTGGAGCTGTATCCATCATACTAGTCTTTCCCCTTTCCTTTCCTGGCTGTTTGAAACAATTAAGGAGGAAGAACATTAGCACAACGTATTACACAAAGACTATATTCCTGCCACACACCAACCCATGATTTGCACAACAATCAGATATTGAATAAAACATACTTTGCTGGATCTGTCCAACACAAGAAGCCATAAATAATAATTTCAAGCTATCCAGACAAGGGTCACATAATTTACACCAAAACCAAAGAAACCATAATTTATTTGTATTGGCAGGCTTAATATTACGGCAACATCTGCTTTTCCAACATTGTCAAGTTGATTACAGATCACCTGACCCACTCTGGCTATCTTGGCACGTAAATAAGGCCATGCTTATTTTTGGGCTCCCGCATTCCCAATCTCTGTGGGAGAAAGTTAAGATATTTGGATTCCTTTCCTGTAACATTTTACCCCATTGCTGCCCATTAGATATGGAGAAACAACAACTAACAGAATGCTAGTTAGGAATTCTGGGCATTGGAACAGGTTTAGTGATGCTGCTTGCCTAATCTTTTCCAGCTCTCACTATGACCCCCAGGAGGTCCTACAGAGAGAAGAAATGAGGATTGTGGGTATCCTCAAGCCCTTTGGGCACAACATGGGCTCATCCATAGTGCTTTCTCAACAACAATGGTCATACTAGTTTGCCTATGACTGTTGTGCACTCTCCTTAAGTATTCATTATACTTAAGGTCCCTGGCCAAGTTTGTTTAGAATGTATTTTGAAGAGCTATTCTGTAGCTCTTCAAAATACATTATAAGCAAACTTGGCCAGGCACCTTTATGGATATTAATAAAAGTGCAAAACAGACCAAAGTCTTTTTGGGCAGAAGGAACCCTAAGAAATTAGAAGAACTCTGCCTGGTAACCAGGATAGTCATCCATGAATTCCTAGCCTTCTAAATGCTCTATTTCTATTCTTGTATCACCTAGCAGCATGCAAAATAAAGCAATGGTCTTCTACAAATAGACTGACCTTTGGATTTTGACTTGGTCTTGGGAGAGCAGGGCTTAGTCACTTGAATAGTTTCCTGGCACTCGGCATTGTAAAGAGCTTTCTTCAGAGTACCTGAACGGGCCTTCAGACCTGTTGCAGGGTCACAGCCACCCCAGTTCTCAAACTTGTACTTGCAATCAGCTAGGTGGGGTAAGTAGGAACAGTTAGATACAACACAACAACTTGACTTCCCCTCACCATCAGTTTTTCTAAAATAAGAAACAACCCAGATGCCCAGGAAATGAGCAGACATTTCACAAACTCATGAACCACTGCCATCCACCGCAGAGCTATCAGGACAGCTTGGCTAATGTGACAAAGGAAAGCTTTTTATACTCTTAAATGGTAAAAGAACCGCAGCTGCCAGAAATTACAAATAATTTCTTTCTGAAAAGACCAGTTGGCCTCAGAAGCCAGAGAATATGATTAAAATGCTTTTAATATGAAAGCATAACAAGAAGCGATGGAAGAAGCCAATAATTATCAGAGCCAACCTAGGCAAACGGATATTGCATAGAAGTAAGCAATGGGCTGACATACAATGCAGATATTAATTGTTTGGGTTGATCCTCTCACATTTAAACTTGAAATCTACTTGGCTGGCTTCCTGAGGCTCTGATAAGATTGTTGCATCATTCCCTGAGTCTTCCCCTAAACCAGATGAATGCTCACCTCCAAACTCCTTCTTCCAGTTGCATGGAATCTTGCATTTGAGCTTCTTGGTCTCGTCATGACATGTTCCATCGCGGAAGCCCACACCACAGTCCTTGCTGTTGGGGATACATGGGCCCCAGCGCCATTCCTCACAATCGGAACCATTTTTCTTGACCTTGTCTGCACAAAAAGCAGGCAGTCATTTCAGACTCACAAGAATTAGCCTTCTCTTTTCTTATAATATATGGGGATCCGGTGGTTCAGTGGCTAAGATGCTGAGCTTGTCAATCAGAAAGGTCGGCAGTTCAGCGGTTCAAATCCCTAGCACTGCATAATGGAGTGAGCTCTCATTACTTGTCCTAGCTTCTGCCAACCTAGCAGTTCGAAAGCACGTAAAAAAATGCAAGTAGAAAAATAGGAAACACCTTTGGTGGGAAGGTAACAGAGTTCCGTGCGCCTTTGGATTTAGTGATGCCACATGACCACGGAGGCATCTTCGAACAGCGCTGGCTCTTCGGCTTTGAAACGGAGATGAGTACGCCCCCTAGAGTCGCGAACGATTAGCACATATGTGCGAGGGGAACCTTTACCTTTCTTATAATCTATTCTGAACCATTAAAAAGCAGCCTGTCTTTCTTTACTTAAAATAGGACAGAGGACTCTCGGGCCTTCAAATTAGTACCAACTCTACTGAGTGCATGGCTGCAGTTTTTGGGGAATCCTTTGCAGTTGCCTTCTTGCTAGGACTGAGCGCAAATAAGTCCAAAAGCACCTAGTTCTTGCCTATGGCAGAACTAGAACTTACCATCTCCTGGTTATTAGTCTAGTACCCAGAAGAAAAATGTTGCCTTCTATACTTTTTAGTCCACTTCTGAAAGCCCCACTGAAAGATTATCTTCTGAAAATAGCCAACTTTAAATAGGGACCTATCAACACTGACACTCACCCTTCTTATTCTTGCCTGCTTCTGAAGATACAGCCAGAAGAATAAAAACCAGAAGGAGAAAGAGTCCACGGGCCTGCATTCTGTAAGAGGAAAAACACTGAAATCACTCTTGGCACAAATATATATATATATTCTAATCCCAAGGAAAGAACTTGTAAAATGGGGGGATGTGACAAAGGGGAGGGATAGGATTTTCTGCTGACGAGGTTCCTGAGCCTTGCGTAGCCTGGAATGTAAACATGCAACAGGTTAAGCTCCCTTCATCACTTCATTGCCACAGCAGGAAACACATCAAATGCTACAAATCAGTAATCCAAACTGTAATTAAATTAAGAGAAAAAGGACTTATTAAAAAACAAAAACAGAAAAACCTGCCATTTCAAGTTCATCCAATTTCCTCAAGGCTCTGATTTACTAGCGAATTCTTAGCCTTTTAAACCTTGCACTGGGATAATCTATTTAGCTTTTTTTCTTTCAAGGGAACAGAAGCAGATGCTTAAGATGAGAGAAGTTTCCTTCTCAAAATAAACAAAGAAAATACCTCTAGTGAAACATCACCACTTTTTGCATACATTTGCATAATTTCTAAAAACCAATTTATGCAGATGACTAATTATCTTCTCTCCTTTGATATGTAGTGCAGATGATATTATTGGTAAATAATGGGGAATTTTAATTTCTAATGATAAATATTAGCTGTTGGTGATTCTTTATATATTTCTTTAGGAGGTTTTTTGGCAACAATATGTAAGTTGTTTTTTTTTATTACACTCCTTTGTACTTGTCTTACTTTAATCTAGCCAAAAAGGGTAAAATGTCCTCCAGCTTGACCCTGGTGATTGTATCCATACAGTTTTCTTAGCAGTATTTGCCACTCTCTCCTCTGGAATATTTTTGTCTTCCTAGTCCAGTCTACAATTTGAATTTCCAAGTAGTCACCTAATCCAAGTACTGCCGTCCTGTCTTAACTTTTTCAAGATCAGCCAAGGTCAATTAGATGCTGCCATCTGCTGTAGATATTAATTTACATAGATTTCCTCAAAATCCTGTAGAATCAGTTACCTATTTGCAATATGTGCCTCTGACTTTAGTAGACAAAGCTGAAGTCCATTAAGTACAGGAATTAAATTTATTCTTACCAATCATGTTATCCTAGTATGTACCCAAACTAGTTCTTATTATAAGTCGCTGCAAAAGACAGTAGTAAATTCCTGGTTGAGCTATCTGCTTACATCACAATGCTATTAGTTATTACCGTATTTTTCAGAGTATAAAACGCACTCCCACCCCTAAAAGTGGGGGAAAATGTCTGTGCGTCTTATACAGTGAATGTTGCTGAAGCCCCGCCCACCCACCACCATTTGCATTTTTGGCCTCCACACGTTCCGTTTTAGACCCATTCCATGTTGCAGGACCACAGCACATCGCCACCTCTGCGCATCACATTTTCGGCCTCCGCATACCTCGTTTTTGGCCTTCGTGCATCGTGTTTTCAGCCGGTTCCAGGTGGTGGGATCAGTGGTGGCGGTGAACCCCACCGCCAAGAATGGGCCAAAAGTGCGACATGCAGAGGCCAAAAACGCAACATGCGGAGGCAGTGATGGGCTGTAGTGATCCCTGCAGCCTGGAACAGCTGATTGGCGGTATTCAACCAGCTGCTCATGCTGAATCAGGCTGCGATAACGTGCTGAAGCTGACCAGGCTGTTTGCTGCAAGGATGCTAGCCAGATGAATACCAATGGATGCTGGTAGGCAGAGGCAGAATTTATTTTCTTGTTTTCCTCCTCTAAAGCTAATGTGCATCTTATAATCTGAAAAATACAGTAGTTTCTTTATCTCCTGCCCTTGCTCTCTGTTTTGCTCAATTAGGCTTCCTTTTTGGTATGTTTGTCCTAGGGAAGCCTCACAAGACACTACACCTTCACACACCTGTCAATGGAAACACCTTTCACGAAGACAAGTCTTAAAGATCCAGGTAAGGATCTTTCCAATGCAGCTTCCCAAGCAGAGGACAGAAACCAGATAAGGTTTATATCCTCAAATTTCCAAATAGCATCCCCTCTCTGGCCCTCCTAGATTTTAAATGTGGCTCAACCAAGTGGAAAACTGGAAAAAAACAAACCTGCCAAAGGGATTTATGCTGCCCCTACTTTTGGAAAGCTGGGTGGGGTCTGGTAGCTGGCCATAGCGAGGCCCTTCTCCCCACTCCCCTCCATGGCTGCTACTGTCCCCTGATTTCCCCCAGTGTCTCTTTTATCTAGCGCTCAGCAGGCCACCTCGTCTCTGCCAAAGCTCCTGAGGCTGGGGAGATCTCTGCTGCCATGGAGCCTTTATGTATCTCCAAAAGAATCCAGAGTGGGAAAAGAAACCCTGACAGGCAGTTTTGAGAATTAAAACAGAAGATTAAAAATAAAAGCTCATCACAATCAGATCTCGTGGGGAGCTTTAGAAGGCAGGCTGCTCCCCCTGCTGGTTCACTTATTATCAGCCTATTACCATATCCCAACAAAGAGTCTATGGAAACAAGCGTAGCACCAAATTGTGTATGTGCACACACATCCCACGGAAAAGAGGAATGGCACACATAGACAAAGCTATGGTGCACAAGCTGCTTTTGCTCCATCACCGTTACTTTGCATTTTTCTTCCAAGTCCTCCATTGCTTATTTCAGCCAACAGGATTTAGCCATTCTTCTTTTAACAGGTTTATAAACTTCCCACATACATGGAACTCCACAATGGTGATTCAATTTATGGGTGCATATATAATTCTTATCTGCCCAGGACAGCCAGCAACAGCCAACAGCAGATCGAATAATAAAATACAGTAAAATGTTTTGGTTACCACACAAACAGAAAATGTGAGGATAAATCAGGAAACAAAACTCTTTGTTTAGTTGCACAGAAGTTGTAACAGCCAAGGCATTCTTTCCCATGGGTTTTCAGTGGTATGGCAGGGGCATGAAAATGACCAATATATGACGTGAAACCTTTTAATTTGCCTCCTGAATGCAGAAACATGGCCATTAAGGTTTTGCTTGATTAAGCCAATTACAGTAACTATGCAGTCCTTTGCTACAAATCTGGTTATTTCAATTTCAGATTCAGAGGCTCCAATGTGGTAAAAAATAACCACTGAAAAAAGAGGGCAATACTCTGTGTCAAATAGTTTTCAAGTTCTCCACTTAGTATTTTAATTATAAAATACAAACTCCATGAATAAGCAAAAAGCAAGGTAGAAATAAAACAATGGAATAATATGCACAACAGCATCTTTTTGCTTATTCGCTTCAAGCGCTGTTAGAATAAAGGCTATTATGACAAACTGAGTGAATGCTTTCTGAGCTCAGCTTTCCCGGGGCTTGTGTCCTCCAGCAACACAGCTGGGGGATGAAGAGGGCAACCCAGGAACATCTGGAGAGCACCAGATGGGGGCTGCAGCTCTAGCCCACATGAGCAAGAGGGGTGAATTGTGTGGTTTTTAAAATAACATACCCAATCCAGTTGTTCACCTGGCATACACAATTGCTAAATCCAGAGTACTGAATACATGCTAATTATGAGACTTCAGGCAAGGATTAAACAGTGGGCCTGGCCAAGAGGTCTGATAGCTTTTTCTTGAAACTCTATCCAAACTTCTGGTAAGGTGCTGAGAAGGATGAGGCCTTTCTTGGCCAAGCCCACCATTTATTTATTTATTGCATCAGGTTACTTCATGTTTCCTCTTAAGGCTCCCAACTCCTCTAGAGGTCTATCCAATAAGATGAAGGATCTAACCAGCACATGTCTTTCATTATATGCGCTCACAGGATATTTAATCGGTGTTCCTCCCCATCCCAAGCAATGAAGTGGAGAGAGTGGGGAAGGGTAGAAAGTAGGGGATAGTGGACCCTAAATGGCATTTCAGACAAAGTAAGTTGGAAGTGTGTTCGCAGCCCTGCTGGAGAAAGTCTTTGGCCCCGTTTCTACCATTGGTGAGGCTGGGCTGAAGCCTGCTGTGCTCAGTGGAGGGGAAAGAGAGGTGGCTGAAAAGGAAAGAAAGACACAATCAGCACTTTTGCTCCTTCCTCAACAATCTCCAGCCCCCACTCCCAGGCAGGCCCTGCAGAGAGCAGGTCACCTCATTACTGAGGCTCCATTGGCTGCACCTGATGCTGAGAAGTTGTCAGATTCCCTCTGAATTGACCTGTCACAGAGAATTACACAGGCTGAAGGCAGACACCCCACCCCCTCCCATTCAGCTTTCAGCCGAGAAACATCCCCTGAGGGAGAGCAAAGTGCCTGTTAGGACACAGCCCAGGCAAACTCTCTTCAAAGCCCCCTTCAAGCAAGGGCAGCAGATCAGCCTCAAGAGCAGCCGGGATCTGAACTCAGCTCTGATTGCAAGGTCCAACAATAGACACGCCAGAGGCTGGGCCTGCTGACTTCTTTCTTAGATGCAACAAGCCATGAAAGGCTACGGTCCAGGGAGCTTACAAGGCACTGAACAAGCTGGCCTCATTGTTTCCTCTGGATACCAGCCCTTCTTTTTTTAAAAAGAGGTGTGACCTCTTAGCCCCAGGGCCACATCCAGCTAAACAAAGGCTTGGAAAGGCCATAGCCTTTCCAAAGGTTGTTTTCCAATGGTGACCTTTATTCCTGAATAACACAGGGAGTAATTCAACCCACAAAAATCACCCTCGATCTGCTCTAACTCAGTGTTTCTCAACCTTGGCAACTACTTGAAGATGTCTGGACTTCAACTCCCAGAATTCCCCAGCCAGCATTCTGGGAGTTGAAGTCCAGACATCTTCAAGTGGTTGCCAAGGTTGAGAAACACTGCTCTAGCTCCATGAATTTTGTCACTAATGCTGGGTGCCCCCAAACACCACATGCTCTACATAGAGTTTGTCTTCTGGTATATATTTCCTTCGAGAGAAATGTTGAAATCCTGCAAAAAAACCAACCAACCAAACAAACAAAAAAAACCCTGGCAAACATAGTAAGTCTCAGAGAATGTATTATCCGGATTGTTCAATTGGAGGAACACTCCCTTTTGACCAGCTTTCACATTAGTTTTGCAATGCAGGTATGACTGTGCTTCTGAACAGGGGTATCTATGGGGGAGGGAGAGGGTTTGGGTTTTTTTTTTAAAAAGCATGACTGGTCCTTAGAGCTGCAACCACCATTTTAATGTTTTCAACACTCCCTAAAGATGCCCTGATTCTATGCATCATGTCTGCACCATTCTGATTTGGTACTGGGGAACAAAAGGTAGAAATAATTTTTCCTTTCTATTGCATCCATAGCAGCAAGCCTATTGTCTGAAATAATTCCACATTTTGCCTGCTTTATACTTTCTTCCATTTTTCAGGAGCTCCTAGAGCAACTTCATCAAACATGTGGCAAAACCTAAGGGTTTCCCCCCCCCCTAAAATGGCAGCACCATATTTCCCCCCACAAGAAGATATTCATCTCTCTATAGTTGTTTTTGTTAAAATAATCCTCACTATGGAAAATTATTGGAAAATTGCTTTTCCAGGTTCTCCACATAAAGGAGTTTGATGCCCTATGTGGGGTTCTTTCCCCCCCCCCCACACACACATAGGGTGGGGTGGGGGAGACAAGGAAGGAGTAAAAAAATCATCTAAAAGGAAACTGTACCTCTGTCCTTGATTTGGAATGTTTTAACTAGTTGTCCCAAGGTCAAACAAGAAAATTCATGAGATGCCATCCGGTTTTCTTTAGCTTGTTAAAAACCTTGGGCAGTTGATATATGCTTTTCCTCCTGCATAAAAAGCTTATTCTGACTGTGATGACAACATAATTTACCACAAGCAGGGAAACATTAACTGTTTATTTCCAGTTAATCTTTCATCACTCAAATTTCCCCATACCAAACGTATCTTCGCTAGTAAGGAACAAAAAATGGAATTCTGGGTTTCCATTTCTGACACACTTACTTTGGCATCACAATACCATCTTCTATTAAAGGCAAAATTTCTTAAAACCAAACTGAGGAAAATTGTTTAATGTCCATAGGATGATTAGCCTTGGATCAGGATAAATCTTGGCTTATTTTGCCAATTTTAATGGGCATTCTATTCAAATTATTTAGTATGGATATAAGGAGGAACTATGTCTGAGTACAAATCATACTTAACGTATTGAAAACTGATTAACGAGCAGAGGAGAACATAAGTGATTAATGCTACATGTTCATAGTATCATAGTTTATTAAGATTTTAACAAATATCTGAACCTGGCTTATATTTTAAATGATAGTAAACCCAGCCAGCACCACCATGGATACAATTAGTTTTATAGCATCATCTTGATTTTATCATCTTCCCATTACCATCTGACTCTTGCTTATTAAATATTTCAATGGTGGTTCACTGGCTTAGGATACTGTGCTTTCTTGAACTCCTATTTCTGGAAACAAGAAATACCTCAACCTGAATCTTTTTTTAACCATGTCAAAATCCAGAAAAGAACCACTGTTCTTTCTCCCATACTCTCCATGAACATACTTAGTCTTACATGACTTTTATTTCTTTTATTTCTGCCTGCAAAAAAAACCATTCTCTTCAGATTCAGCAATATGTCTCTTCTGCTTTCATTAATTATTTCGGAAACAAGATTGATCTCCCAGCTATATAAAAACAGAATGCAGTATATTTAATGATAAACAAAACAAATCTAAGTAATATGTAAATGTACATGCTAGGTGGCAGATAAAATCATGAAAGGAAAATAAATTTTATTTTACTTATTTATGGGATTTGTCTACTGCCTGAAACCAGACTTAAGGCAAGACCAACTTATTTGAACTAAGCTATTAACTGTAGAAGGTATGCTAAAGATAAGCATATTATGGGCAGAGAAGTACAGGAATTCAGTTATTTTGCAGAGAGGAATGATTGCCTAGGCGATCTTTAAAAGCACTGTTTTCATGCCAGAATGTTGAAATTCATTGTGCATCCTTCAAATGCAGGATATCAGGTTGAGGTTCGTTTCTTCTGAAACTTTTGGGGGATGTGACAACAGGTTCACATTACCTTTACTGTTCTAATTGATCAAACTGGCAACAAATTCAAGATAATATTCTCTACATTATATTTCAATACTTTTAAATAAAGAATGGACTCAAGGTACTATCAATTCATCAGAAGTGAAGAGAAAGAGAAAAGAAACATCAATAATCAAGAATCATAAGAAATTATAGCTTTTTTCTTAAAATATTACTGAGCTTACATTCACAAATTTCACCTTGTGTTTAGTGAGAGGAAATAGGGTACGGATACAAAAAACAATTTCTATCCTCCTTTATAGTTTCACTTTTAGAGGCAAGGTTTTTTTCTTCTTTATTTCTCTAATTATTACAATAAAATTATCTATTTGCAAACCATGAAATAAAAATTAAAATATTGGCAGTTATTCTTACACATTTTGAAATATAAAACTATATACAGATCAATGCAGTCAAATAAAATCATTTGAGAATATTAATATTAACAAAAATCTAATGTATTGGCTATCACCCATTTTCTTTTCCTTCAAAGCTTACTATTTTTTAAATAAAAAGTGTCCTTGGGATTACCCTTTTCCAAATGACTCAATATTTTCCTTCATCAAACTTTTAATATAATTACATCTTAGAGCATACTTAATTCCTACTAGCTTTTTCAGCTTTACTTGCCGAGATGAAGCTGAAAGTTGAGACATACTTTGGCAACATTTAGGATTGCCAAAGATGTGAGTAACCCTGGACTTCGTCCACAGAAAACCTTCGAGTGATGTTGGAATGGGGTTGCAGGTGCCAAGCACAATAACAAAGAGCTTAGCTTGGACTTTCTCTGCCCAGTCAGGTTTGGCAAGCAAGATCTGCTCCAGGTGCTACTTCAAACACAACTATAGTTACTCCACCATGTCTTCTTAATCAGATGAATTCTTAGGCATGCAATGAATTCTTTCAAATCGACTCTATAGACTTTGGCTGCAAATCTTGTATTAAATTTAATAAATTCATTTCTGACTAAATCATCACAGATCTGGACTGCAAATATAGAATAAAGTTTTATTTAAAGTCCTTTGAGCCAACAGGCGTGTCTTCTTGACAAGTGTTTAATTGAGTGATTAATTTTCACCAACATATGGAGAGATCATCAGCAATGCATTCTTGGAGAACATAGGTTCTTCACTGCTTGCAAAAACCATACAGCTTGCATACTGAAAAAAATAATATCAGATTTAGAAATTGGTGGGAAGAAAAGACAGCATCCTTCTTAATGGGGCACCCATTGCTGATTTCAAAGAGAGAGAGATTTGCAGGAAGTTGAATCTCTCTTAACTTTCCCCAAAATGGAGAATTTTTTTTCAATCAAGTTCCAATAAATCACCTGTTCTGAATTTTAGTATTTATTTACTCAGTACACTTGCTTACTATTGAACCTGGATCGATGTGTGTTGTTGACTCAGCCTTCCATCCTTCCGAGGTTGGTAAAATGAAGACTCAAGATTGTTGGGGGCAATATGCTGACATTATACTGCTCAGAAGTGTTATAAAGCACTGTGGAGGGGTATGTAAATCTAGGTGCTACTGATATTGTAGAATCACTTGTATACTTTGATGAACCATTTTTCAGCCACTGATCCATTTTTCTGAATGGCTGGCTGGTGGTATATGTGAAGAAGCAGAGTCTGAAACACAAGCATATTTTTGGTCTAGGCAGCTGGATGTCAGAAAATGCAGGAATCATTGCTTTAGGCTATGTGCATTTCTACTCCCAGAATTCTAACAGTTTGCCCAAAACAGCTAGGAATTTGGGGAGTCCCAACACATTCTGAAGATACTAGATTGCAGAAGGTTGATCTACAAACATGTAAAAAATATAAACCTGAAAAGTAAGCTGTTAAGTACGTTTTATGTATGCTTTATTTATCATCAGTCTAGATTAAACACGGTGGCTTTTAAGGACTAGTATGAATATGAAGTGAAACCTTTAACATCCCAAACTAACACATTAATCCTGCTTTTGAGACTTGTGTGCACATTTGAATTTTGGAAACATGATGCGAAGCTCAAACAAAATGGCTGCAGAACAAATTTATTTCAGGAGGTTCTGCCATCAGGGGCATATTCAGCAAGGTTATAAATGCTGCTTTATTAGAAAAAGATCCCTGTAATGCTTCTAGGACATTCTGTAGAAACTGTCTAATTTAGCTCTTTTTGGACAGGTTTAGGCTTTGGGCTGAAGTCACATACCACATACATCTTTAGAAATAAAGAGAACGCTGGAACCTTATGCCACACAGCATGCTAAAAAAAAATAAACTACCCCGTTTATTTAAAATATATAGTTTTTTACTGGAGCTCCAGATTCCGCCCCCCCCCTCACTCTGCGACTAAGGAATCGACATCCAACTGGAAGTACAGCAACTGTTATTGTGCCAACACCTGCAGCTATCATTTGATTACTTATTTATGCTATTGTTCTTTCCCAGTTCACTAACATCTCCATGTGAAACTATTATGTTTTTACCATAGAGTAAAACTACAAAGACAGTTTGATGACATGTATTTAATACAACTTCTTATTAGAGAGTCTATGTTTTACCAAGTGTTCTGTTTGGTAGATCTTATATTTCTAGTTTTTTTTTTTTTAAGGAAACTTGTAAGTGTAACATTTATCCATTCTCCCCCCCCCCCCAAAAAAAAATCCAATTTACCATGAACATATAGCAAAAATGATAGGAAAGAAAAACAAAATCCAGATTCTGTTGATCCAGTGTGGGGAAAAGGAACAATTCATTTCCACAACTATATATCACTCACTTTACCTTCTCTTGTATTCAGATATATTGACAGAATATTTTAGAAACAACGAATACTTTGGAGACTTTTCTAAATTAGGGGACATATCAGATTTGTTGAGTATCTTTTAACAATTTGGAATAAAAACAGGCAAACTCCAGGACAATTTTCTTTAAATATATGGGTGCACACTTGGCAGCTACAGGGAATCTAAAGCATAGGTGTTTTCCTTAATTGTCCAGGCTTCTTTGGGACATTTTTTTCTCCTCCATTTTGAGAACAACTGCATCTTTCCCCCCAGTCCTGTCTTACCTGTTTCTCTTTCTGTGTGTCTCCTCAATTCTGGCTCCCACCCCCTTCCAATCATTAGCTACTCCTTCTCTTTAGTGAAACACATGCAAAATTGCCCATTTTCCCCATTCTTTGCTTGCAGCCTTCTCAAATTTCTGGAGCCCAGAACAACTCAATAATATGCAGTATTCTTCCACTTTCCCACTCCTGATCTCCCTCCTTTCCCCTGGAGGTCTCTGGAGATGCTTCAGAGTCTGCCTTTCCTACCACTTCCTCCTACCATTCTTTCTTTTCAGCCCTTTCCTTTTTTTCACCTCTGTTCTTTCAAAGATATACAATCATTCAAAATAAGGCCCTGTCGGCCACCTCAAATCTGCTCTAGTCTGTGCAGTCACCAGGAATTAAGCTCCATTTGAGAGTTTCTCCTTTTTATATAGTAATAGTTGGGCTGCAGTGATCTCACAAAGCTAAATCCTCATAAATTATTTCACTACCATCAAATTAATTTCTACTAGCCTGCAAAAGGAGAGAGCTGGAAATTTGGAAATGCATCCAATGGAAGTTAACAGGACTTGCTTCTAAAGACACACAGCTTTGCATTTTTCTTAGAAAAAGGCAACAAACTTTGCTGCATCTACAAGTAAACTTTCCACCATATGTGCTCATTCCTTCCAATTACCATGCCCGCCGCTTAGCACATAAAAGTTGGCACCCAACAGCTTCTGCATGGCTCTCTGATAAGTTGAACCAACACTCTCCACATGAATTTAGTAAATTAGCCATTGCCATTTCAAAACACCCCACAAGACAATCAAAACTCCAGACAGCATACAAGGAGAGAAAATGTATGGATTATGCAATGAAAATAAAATAGGTTATGCTCTATTTCTGATATACAGATCTGAAGAAAAAATTATTATTACTTCAGAATGAGCCTTCAAAGTCAAGTGGGTTTGTTAGCAGGCCTCCTCAACCTGGCTGAGAATACTGGGAACTGCTGTACCAAGCCAACACATCTGGGGTATGCAGGATTGGAGAAGGCCTTGATAGGGTATCATGACTGGATTGCTCAGACCCATCCTTTTAATCAGTGGGGATATTGCTTAGACACATTACCCAGGAAATTTATATGATGGAATATTTTCTGATGTATCTATTTATTAACCAAATTGGGGGGGGGGAGAGCCAAAAGTGACTCTGGGTGGCATATAACAACCAGATGAAGCCACAGATATAACAACCACTGGTATAAAAATCTATGTTAAGAAATAAACAAGATAAAAAGCAAATATACATATCCCTAGGCCAGGGGTCCCCAAACTTGGCAACTTGAAGACTTGTGGCTGGCTGGAGAATTCTGGGAGTTGAAGTCCACAAGTCTTCAAGCTGCCAAGTTTGAAAACCTCTGCTCTAGGCGAAGAGAAATGAAAATGGCCACCTTGATGGAGCAATCTAAGTATATCTCCAGTTCCCTGGGAGCCCTAGGCTTGGTAATGTAACCAAGTCTTGAGGGCCTCCCGGAATGTCAAAAGGGATGGTGCTAATCTACTTTTGTACTTTTCATTTCCTCCACACACAATCAGAGGCAAGCGGAACCCTGAAAGTGTGCATTATCAAAGAACAGTCTGGGGAAGTACATGAAAGCATATTATTAAGCTATGATTTCAAAGGTAGGTGAGGCAAAAGATAAAACAACCAAATATCTCAATACTATCATGGTTTGTAAACAAATGGCATGCCTTCCCTTGCCCGTGTTAATTAAACATAAGCTTAGGTAAGGACCTGAAGTTAAGCAAGCTATGATCAGGTCCACTAGTGCAGTGGTTCCCAAACTTGGCAACTTTAAGACTTGTGGACTTCAATTCCCAGAATTCTCCAGCCAGCTCTGCAGAGCTGGCTGGAGAATTCTGGGAATTGAAGTCCACAAGTCTTAAAGTTGCCAAGTTTGGGAACTACTGCACTAGGGCATGATAGCCACCCTCTTTGTTTTCCACAATAACAACAACACACACCATTTGGGTATGTTTGTGGGACAAAGATGTGAAGATACTTCCTTCCTGGAACTTGTCATAGGGTGAAATACATGTAACTCACATTCTTCTTTACATTGAAAATGGTACAATAATTTGTGAATAGAGATGCAGCCCATCTAAAAAAGAAGGACTTTCTTCCAAAACGTTGCATTCTCAAGTTCTAGCAGTCCGTGGTGAGAAAATTACACCAAAATGACAACACGTTCATAATAAAGTTAAGATGCAAATCCCATGTTTCCGAATTGCTTTCTGTTTGATTTAAGTACATGAATTAGATTTGTACTCTGATGTCACAAAACGCATATTGTCACTCTTCTCCCTTTGTTCCTTTGTGAGCATCCCACTTCTTGCAAAGGATTATACCTAATATCTATGCTTATTGCTGACTGGAAATCTTTATGGACGTCTTGTGTGAAAAGTGATTTATGGTTTTAATAACTAATAGGAGAGATTATAAAAATAAAATAGGTATTAACCATAGAATAAGAGGTAAACTCATGATTGTGCTTATAAACTGCTGTAAAGAAGATTAAAAACTATTTTCTTTTACTTTTTCTCCTTCCTTGCACATTTGGCTTTCGCTTTGATTTTTTTCTTATTTTATATTATGTTGTATTAGTTTTTAACTTCCTTTAAAAAATCATTAATAAAAATTATACTAAAAAAGTTACCAGGATCACCCCCTCCCCCTCCCATATACATACACCACTCTCCACTCTTTAGTACCATTTTCAGCATTAGCCCAAATAATTACAGAAGAATTCAGATGTAGTACTTCAGAAGTGGATGTAAAAGGCACTTAACACAGATTTAAACATAAAGCTTTAAAATCCATTCACAGTCATGGCTCTTAAAGACCAGGTCAAGAGCTATTCATCTCAAAGGCTCATTTTTTATCTCTGAGCTGGGGGTAGCAAGTACCAATTGTAGGGGAACAATGTTGGCAAAGGGTACATATTCATTTCTTGTTAAGGAATGGACTGGTCACTGGAAGAAACAAAATGCTAGTGCTAAGGCCATGCTCAAACCTGCGGCTCGGGTGTAGGATGAGGGCGAAGAGGTTTGTCCTCCGAGCTTGTGGGTTGGTTTCTGAATGTGAAATTTTCAGCAGAATTTAGGGGCTAAACTCGACTTGAAGATGTTACCTAGCCTGGTAATGAAATGTTCGGAAACAACCCAGAAGTTTGGAAAATGGAACCTCCAGCTTCATTTTAGGGTCTGTGCAGGCACCCCCCTTTAGCCATAGGTCTTTCTGATTAACTAGTTGTGAATCCCCAAGGAAACGATGTTCCTGGTGGCTCAAGCCAAGTTGGTGCAGAGGAGAAAAGTGACCAATAGGAAAACATATCAGGAAACACACACACACACACACAAACAGAGGGCTAGTGAACAATGACTCAACTGGACCCAGCAAATGGATGTTTTATTCCAACCCTTTTCTCAGCCCTCTCCCACACAGCAGATTTTTTTAGAGGTAGTGGAGATTCTCAGTCTCCCAATGGGATGCTTTAGTTAGGCCGATCCGGGACCTCCTGCAGCTCCGTCCAGGTTGCTTCTGAGAGAGAGTCTTCAAATACCCACGCAACGAAAGCTCTGCCTGGAAACAAGTTTTGGCCCGCAAAAAAAGTTGCACACCCGCGCGCCACTACACCCCACACCATAAACTCTAACGGAAGGCCAGGGGAACAAAACCAAACCGAACCCCGAGGAGGACAGGACGGGGAAAACAATCGTGGGTGATTCGGCGTCGAAATCCAACAGGTCGCCCTCCCTCCCCCTCCTTCGCTCAGTCAGGCGCGCCGCCCTCCACCTTCGCTCCCAGGAAGGGACTTCCCGGCTAAGGGGAGCATCATCTGCCGCAGAGACTGTCGGCGGGAGCCAAGAGAAACTTAAGGGGGGGGGAGAAAGGCGCACCCACCCTTCAACTTCGTGGCCCCACCCGGACCTCCATCCAGCACAGCTCATCCCTCTTTTGAGAGCCTGGAATTGAAGCTGAGTCGGACCTTCGTCCAGGGGCTGCAGTTTCGGGAACCCTTGAAATGTGGGCGCCAACAGAACGAAAACGCAGCCCCCGGCCTGCCCTTTGAGGGGGGGGGTCTGGGGACGGGAGGGCGGGGGTAGGTGGGGGAGAGGGCGCTGCTCTTTTCACGGAACGAAGGCTCGGAGCCGCCTCCTGCCTCCTTTTTTCCCCTTTTGCCCCCCCCTCTCCCCTCTCCCCTCCCCGGCCAACTCGAAGTTTTGCGCGCGGGAACTCCCCCGCCGAACTTGCCTGGCTGGCTGCGTGGATGGATGGATGGGATGCTTGAGGGCTGAAGTGGCGCGCGGTCCTTGGTCGGTCTCTCCCCGAAAGGATGCCTCGTGCTTCCCGGCCGCTCGGCTGGCTCCGCTTCACCGCCTGCCCGGCTATCTTGCTCCCTTATCTCCCTTCTCCTTTCCCTTTGTGTCTTCCAAACTAGTTTCAGCTGGTCACATGTGGACACCAACCTTGCCTGGCGCAGCGGCGGCCTCTGACGTCACGCCCAGCTGACAACAAAAGGTGGGTTTTGGGGGGGGAGGGGGAGCCCAAAGTTACCGCCGAGGCTCCGCCTCCCTCGTGGAGAAGCTCCGGAGACAAAAGGGGAGAAGCGGCCGGAGGGCGAGCCGAAGCTGGGTCCGGTCGCTGAAGAGCCTCCCCCGACAACCCCCAAGTTATGACCCGACCTCAATTCCCGCCCTACCATCTCTTTCTTTTCCTCGTGTGGTAACGCAGCGTGACAATTCCCGAGAGTCTGGAAATTGTCCCCGGGGCTTCTTCCGGCAGACCCTAAAAGTTTGATCTATATATTTTTTTTCTCTCTCCCAAAATGTGATGTATAGTTTTAGCTGTTCGGTATCTTTGGAACGTTTTTGTCTTCTTTACCGTCTGAAGAATGCAGGAAGCTGCGAACACCCGCACCGAGAAATGTTTTCCTTGGCTTCTTTTTTCTTTTTCGAAATGACCTGCCGAAAAGTTTTGTACAACTTTTTCTTTTAAAATGAAGAGGAGAAGTTGATTGTTCCATAAGGTTGCAGAACTGCGATTGTTAATTCGTTTGCTTTAGTGATACTGTACCAAACGTGCTTTCTGCGTAAAACCTTAATATATGCTTGATTTAAAATGCCTCTTCCCCGATTTTCCTTCTGAGAAAAGTAGAAACCAGATGTGGAAGACTGCTTAGATGGCAGCTAAGAGTTTTAAGTATCTTTTTGCTGCCATCTAAGAAATATCTGGATGTTTGCACTCCATATCTGGTAATCCTAGCAAAACAGCCTAGAGGAGCCTAGGTACAAATAGTAGAAAAGTTGCCAAGAAGCCTCTTCACATCTGATTTACTAGCTCTCCCTTTTAGGGAGGAATTTGCATCTTACTTTGGCAATTCATGGAAAATCTCCAAATGTATGAAAGTTCTTCCATAGAATAACATAGAACAACAGAGGTGGAAGGGTTAGGTTTAAGGTTGTAGGTAATCTAGTCCAACCCCCTGCTCAAGCAGGATACCCTATTTCTGACAGATAGCTGTTCAGTGTCTTCTTGAAAGCTTCTAGTAATGAAGCTGTAGGAAGTTATCACCCAGCCCTCTCCCAGAAAAATGAAATATCCTAGGAAATATTGAAAAGGCAGAAAATTTCCCTGGATATGAAAAGGAGAAACGTTTTAAAGAGAAACTTCCTACAGCTTCCTGTACCCCCCCTTTTTTTGTCAATGGGCCATTAAGAACGGCCAAGCTAGGCCCTTTACATAATAAAGAGTTCTCCACTTCAGCTCCAGGGGGATGGGAGTAAGGCATGATAATATTGGCCCTTTACCCAACTCACCACATAGCATCTGAGAACTCAACCAAACCTGGGTTCAAAACGCAACCTAGAGAGTTGCCCCTGCGTGGCCCCATGGGAGTTTGACAACCAATCAGAATACAAGCTCAAGATCAAAGGGCAGAGAGGGCATAAAACCAGGGACTCAGCTTCTCTTCTGCCCTTCTCTTCTCTTCTCCTCCACCAACATTGAAGCATGTGATCACCTTTTCTGTTCAGGGCTCAAGCCATGTGGTCCTGTCCACCAATAAACCATCTTTCCAAGCAGCCTCCATGTCTCCAGTGTCTTTTTTCCCACTTGGAGCCGAACCCAGAAGGACATTTCTTTCATCAGAGCTCTGATCACTTCTGAAGGCAAGCTGTTCCATTGGTTGGTGGTTCTCTTTTTTGTAATTGAATTGAATGAATTGTAATTTAAGTGATCTTTTTAGCAATAGCAGTAGACTTATATACCGCTTCATAGGGCTTTCAGCCCTCTCTAAGCGGTTTACAGAGAGTCAGCATATTGCCCCCAACAATCTGGGTCCTCATTTTACCCACCTCGGAAGGATGGAAGGCTGAGTCAGCCCTGAGCCGGTGAGATTTGAACCGCTGAACTGCTGATCTAGCAGTAGCCTGCAGTGCTGCATTTAACCACTGCGCCACCTCGGCTCTTATTACTTATAAGAGTAATCTTATTACTTCTGTGGTGTTGTAAGCAAAACCTTGAGCCTGATGTGAACTACATTCCTCCATTATAATGTCCATGTATGGATTATTCTTGAGATTATAAAACTGTACAACAATTTACATTCCGGCATCTACATGTTTTGTGTGCATCACTTATTCAGTTTAAATAGTTAAACTATCTTCTCTTTATGGCTTGCACTAGGTTTCCTTCAGAACTACACTTCCCTTCTAGAGTTGGCCCAAAACCATTTCAGTCATGCTGAGAGAAGCAACTGATTTTCCTCTGGTTTTGATAGGTTGGAGGGGTCAAAGCTGGAAAGTGTTATTTTTCTGTTATGGGACCAGCCCATTGGAATGTCTTCCCATTAAAAGGTCATTTGTCTCTGATTTTATCTGAAACAGATAAAATTATTGTATCACCTTTCTGGAAAAAAGTTGAAAACAGAGCCTTGGGACCTGATGCCCTGTATTGGTGATCCTCAATTAATGACTTCCCTGTTCAGCGACTGTTCAGAGATCTAAAAAAGTAACTTTATAACTTGAACTTGAATATATGACCATCACAGTATCCATGTAATCATGTAATCAATATTTGGTGCTTCACAACTAATGTGATTTACAATCATTGTAGCAATCACCACAGTCATATGATCACCATTTGCAAGCTTCACAGCTACCTTCCAACAAGTTAATGGAGAAACTGCCAGTAAAATTAGTGTCTCGTCATGTGTTGCCCCCAGTGGTGGATTAAGGCTCACTGGTGCGCTAAGCAGTGATAAATCTTGGTGCCCTCCTTTGTACATACTGTACAAACGAAGCCAAGCTTCACTGGGTTTTTTCTTTCTTTCTCAACTTCATGGTGTCGCCTTTGGGGCTGGTGCATGTGCTTAGTCTGCTTAATGGTTAATACACCACTGGCTGTCCCACTTAATGACTGTTGGTGATTCACTTAACAATTGTAGTAGGCCTGATGTGAGAATGGATAATGAGGTTGTGTTTTTCGGGATGTGTGTATGTGTGAGGGGGAGGAGGGAGACAGAGAGAGAGAATTTTCACATCCTTTAGATCATTATTCTTGCAATGAATATCAAACATAAACATTTAGCACAAAATAATCAAATCTAGTGTTTCTCCTGGGAAATTCTGAAAGTTGAAGTCCACATAACTTAAAGTTCACAAGGTTGAGATACACTGAGCTAAATAATGTTGGAAGGTGGGAGGGATTCCTAATCACTGTACAGTATAGCTAAGTTAGTTTTAACTAGGTTTCTGCGGAGCTCCTGGATCCTGCAAATGTTGAGATGAATAAAACATTGTATTTTTATCTTTGCACACCATACAATACTAGCACTTGCAGTTTTGCCATTGTTATAAACATTGTCAAGTGTGGATTATATAGGTTAGAAGTACATTGCATTGTGAATATTTTTTCCATTTTATGCAGAAGTTTCCTTGATCTGAAAATGATTACAAAGGATAAAAAAAAATCTTGAAAGGGATTGATCTGAACCATGCACAATTCTATTGGCAGACCTTTCGTTAGATTAGACCAAAGAACCTTAGCAATAGAAGGGAGTGTTTAGGCACTGAGACTGTTTACTTCTGAATGAAGTAGGAAAATGTTCTGATATATGTATGATTTTTTTCTCATCTTCAGGGCTTCTGCAAATATTGAAAATTTAACTTTTGAACTTTTTAATTGTATATTTGGAAAGGAGCATGTAGACTAATTAAGTTCAACTCCATACTAGGTATAGGACACCAAAGTAAAGTATTCCAAACAGCTAACTCAATTTGAATAAGTCCAATGAAGTGGATATGTTTATTTATCATAGTACTTGGTTCTGCTTCCAAACTGTTAACTAACATTCAACTAACATTCCTGTTTCAATCCTTTTTAAGGTCCTGAACAATTCAGATGAAGCCTGTCTTTTATGTGTCTATTTATCTATTTTTTTAAATGTATCCTGTCTACTTTATACAACTCAAGGTAGTATACATAATGGTTCCACCTTCTATTTTCCCAACAACCACCAGCCTGTGAGGTGAATTGGGCTGAGAGTGAGTGCCTGGCCCAAAGTCACCGTTGGCTTTGATGCCTAAAGGAATAAAGGACTAGAACTTGCCATTTTCTGATTTTTAACCTAGCACCATTCCCAGCTGCTCCATTTAAACCACTTTTTAAATCTTGTCTACAGGACCTGAAAACTGCTCTGTCTTCCCTCAGTTGTCTTTCTGAAGGGTAAACATACCCAGTTGCATCACTCTTGATAAGTTTTTGTTTCTTGTCCCTCAAGCATTGTTCTTCCTGTTTTGCAGTTGTTCTAGTTAACCTTTTCATAAATGTTTCCAGAATTGAACATCATAACTAAGGTGTAGTCTGAGCCAGAGTTCCGAGGTGGTGCAGTGGTTAGGGTGCAGTACTGCAGGCCACTTCAGCTGACTGTTATCTGCAGTTCAGCAGTTCAAATCTCACCAGCTCAAGGTTGACTCAGCCTTCCATCCTTCCGAGGTGGGTGAAATGAGGACCCAGACTGTGGGGGCAATATGCTGACTCTGTAAACCGCTTAGAGAGGGCTGAAAGCCCCACGAAGTGGTATATAAGTCTAACAAAAAAAAACACCCATGCAGAACAGAGTGGAACTATTCTCCTACATTTCTACTACTGCAGTCGATAATTGCATTGGCCTTTTTAGTAAGCCTATTATGTATCTTTAGAAGCTGAAGAATAGTTCCATCCATTCCCCCAACCCCACCCCAAACTCAGAAAGTGAAAGATATATCCTTTAAAGATGTCCAGGATGATAAAAGGTAGTTTTACCATTATGAAAAAGAAACACTGGAAAGTGTTTCAAGACTTGGGAAAACCACCTTTATAGCTTCATTGTGTGAAAGAAGAGACATTCAGGACTGATGACAGGAATGTTGAAATAGGATACTTTTTTGGCTCTGCTAGAATGGTAGATGGACCTAAGGAGATGGGGCTTTTAAAAAAAAAATCAGTCTGGAGTTAAATCTTGCAAAGTTTAAAGAAAAAGGATATCTATTAACTTTAAATAACATCTGCACAGATGTGCTATTTGTTCAGTGCAATAATTATAGTGAGCTTTGGTTTCTGTATCCTAGATATGGAAAAGGAGAACTCTGATCTCTTTTTCCCTCCCAAGCCCATTGTGCCATTCGTTTACGGTAACTTTTCCAGTCTTAATAAAGCCGCTGGCAAGCTGCCCTTCTGTGCTGATTAGCTTGGCTTGGGTGATTCCATCTCTCTCTCCCTTCAATACTAATTTATTCACCATCTCCCCCCCCCCTAGTTTTACCCTAAACCTCAAAAGTCTCCCTGGCACAATTTCACAAACTCTGCGGTAAGCCTTAGAGACGCAATGTCATTTTTGAAGACTGATACAGTTTTCCCTAGAGAATGCTTGCTTTCATCCTATGAGAACAGAATTTCATCCTCCCAGTCAATTGACCACAAAGAAAATAGAAAACTTGATGGCAATTTGGACATCTTCGCTGTTAAAGTGGTTTCCCACTTAGTATTACAATATTTAGTTCACTCATAGCACACGATGCACTTTTCCTTTCTTTGCCTATTGCTAAACAGTGGTTTAAGATTCCTTCATGATGATGTGGCTTGCAATAAATCATGGGTTGCTGAGTCCCATGTGTACTTGGCTACCAGAGATGGAGCAAAAAGGAACCTCTTCTGACTAGATAGTAGGGCTTAAGGCTTCTTCCTGATCCTTGGAGTATACCTGTTTATTCATTCTAATCAAAGTAATAATTCAGTCTCCTGAATCCTGTGCATAAGTTGATTATCATATCAGCAGGAGGCAGGAGCTTAGAGGCTTTGAGAGCAACCTAAGAAATGAAGAAAGAATCCAGTGAGACCTGCAGAGGTAGTAGAGCTTGGAAGAACTGAGTGAGGGCACTGGCTTTGAGCCCATCCATAATATAGCAGAGTTGAAGTCCATTCAGAAACCCTCCCTCCAGTGCCAGCTGCTGGGGTTCTCTGGCAATGTGAAAGAAGACCCTTCCCAATAGGAAGGAATGCTGGGCGACAGCCTAGAAAGGAAGTTCTCACAGGCAAATAATCCAATACCAAATCAGCCAGTTATCCTAACTAGAAACAAACAGAAATGATTGATTTTTGCTCCATCCCCAGCAAAATGGCTTCTAGCTGTTATGTGGGCGGGAAAGGCACAAGATTTCGAAAGTTGATTTCTGTTTAAATAGACTTGCATTTCAACTTCTTTCATAATGGCTTCCTTCACTCTACTACAATAAATCTACTCATTAGAAGCCCCTGGAAGTTTGATGGAGCTGATTAGGGGTCATTTACTGTCAAAGAAAGCAAAGAATACAGGAAAAGGTAGTAAGATTGTTGGTTTCCAGAATCCTTCTCCTCCCATGACAGGTGAGACATTTTGAGAAATTGAAGGGGATGGGGTACAGTAACCACACAACCCTGTGGTTACTTTGGGCACCCAGTGACATTACCTGAAGTACTGAGGTTGTAAAAAAAATCAAAGAAATTCCTAGTGCATGCATTTCCAGGTCTTAGGAAAGAACAAATCTAGTCTTGTTCTTATGTGTACAAGGAACAAGTTACATGGACTTTACTGCCAGCCCTTACTAGTTAGTAAATGAGCACAAACTTCCATCTGTTCTTTAGGAGTCAATATTCTTTTTTCAAATGTGATTGTTTCTTGACACCTACAGTGTTACACACATAAAATCAAATGGTAAATATCAATGAAAAATATGTGCTTTCAGCTTCCCCAGATTGTTGAATGTGTATTGATGCAATGGCACATTCTAAAACATCTATTAAGCATATGTAAGGTCAGAAGTGTGTGCAAACTTTCTAGCACTGCAGAATCCCCCCCACCCCAGGCATAATACTAAATGAAGTGCAAGACTGGAGAAAGGGAAAGGGGGAGGGGTAAGGGTGGCAGATCTTTAAAGCCACAGCATCTGTATTTGATCAAACTTTTAAGATGGAATGTGCAGCTATGGAATAGCAAGTCTTTTGATGAGATAGCCATGTCTAGCACGCTGCTTTAAAGGGACACCTCAAATTAACATCAGGAGTTTTTCTCAGAATATTAATTTGCATGTGGATTCCAGGATATTTATCTGCCTACAAAGAGGAAAATCAAGAGGAAATGATGTATCACTCCCCTCCCTATTATGAGTCAGAAAGTGAAAATGGAATACTGTAGAATTAAAAGCAGGCTTCAACTTTGAAGCTACCAATTCTTTATTAGATAGGAACAGGCGGTTTATGGACACTGTAGCACAAATGCCCAAAAGGGTTGCTTTAGAGTTTCCAAGTGAAACATTGCTGATAAAAAATTCCAAGAGATATTATGAACAAGTATTAAGTCTGTGATGAATGAAAAGGAAAGTCTGGTTTCTGAACGCAAGGCTCCTTTTGAGGCCTGCACCCCTGCCAGAATAAAATTGATGTTATAGCCTTCAGGGAGTTTCTACTCTAGGCACAGAACTAATCACTTCAGTTAAACAAAGACTGGCCCCCTCCCACAGTTTCGAGTGTTGAATTGCAGCTGTAATCTGAAGTAAATTTATACGGAAACAAGTCCTACTGAACCACACATGATTTATTCAAGAAAAAAAATGGTTAGGACTTCTGGGTATAGGATGCAAGTACTGGATGCAAGCAGAGATATTCCAAGATGTCCAGAAGATCGAAGCTTTTAAAGGTATTTTAAAAATGCCTTCGTGATCTTAGAAAAACAAATCTTGGTGGAACTTTTTCCCTGCTGAAGGGAAAACATTTTTAAATGTTTTAAAACATTTGTTCCTTCTCTTTCATCAGTTTGAGTAACATAACACCTAACAAAGGGAGGGCATTTCACAAGCCATTCTAGCACCCCAAATCAGGTGGCGAAAAAGTAATTGGTAGGGTAATTGGGGGCACAGCACAATTGATTTTGTTCAGTTTACAGTAGGTTTTATTAATTGTCCACAAAATTGGGAGAGAGGCTAAAGAAATTCCAGTTTTCCTGCTGAATATACCACCACATTACTCAAACCAACCCCAGTAACCTTTAGAGAACAAATAATTAGAAAAATAATGGATTTCACTAATCAAAAAATGGGGTGGGTGGGTGCGGTGTTGGTGTCTGACCCTGACCATATGCCAACACCTATTGGTGAGGATGGCAACACTGAAAATGGAATGCTTTCAGGCGGATGATGGTCTGTTCCTAACACCAACATTATTTTTGCATTATTTAAGAAGGAATCCAAATAGATTGCTGGGTCAGATGAGAGATAAGAGAGATGTGTGTATATATACCATAGTTATTTAAAGAAAAACTGAAAATTTAATTGGAATAATTATACATGACTCTATGCCTATCTATGAATGAAGTTTTTAGGGCAGAAAATGAGCAGAGGTTGTAAACTTGCATTTCTGAGTCTGGTTAAATAAATGGCGTAATCAAATCTCCCTTTATGACGGAGGAGAGTTACTTCAACTGAAAAGGTTTTCCATTTCCAGTTCTTGAAATCCAGTTCAGTGTTTATGACTGTTCTTCAGAATCCCAGGTCTACCTGAAGGTCACAAAAACACCCCTGCCTCTGTTGAGTTAGTACAAAACTCCATGTCACAATATATTAGTTTTCAAAGAGAAAACTAAAACAAAGAGATGACACCAACACAATTACATTTCCTGAAACACCTGAAGATAACTCTTTTTTCCTCCAGGAAGTCGTCTATTCAGTATGTTAAATAACCAGCACACATACATTTTAATGTTGGATTATTTGTTGGAACAGCTAGCTACCAGCACCTGTAATTCAGCATTGTTGCTGGAATGGAAGCAAAAAAAAAAGTCATTGTCATGTCACTTTTTGTTTTCTTTTTATGCTATTTGAAACAGTAGCAAAAAAAAAAGGTAAAATACCTGCTAAGAGCCCAATTCATCCATCTTTTGTGAAGACAAGAATGGAGTAGAGGGGCAGCTAAGTTTGTTCTGTGGTTTTCATCTATGCCTAAAAGTCATTTCCAACACACAGGAATTGCAAAATGGGGTTAGTTATTCCTTTTTAAGGGAATAAAGGATTTTAAAAAATAAATAAATACCATGTATGAGAAAGGGATGTGCTTTGAAAAAAAAAAAAACAAGAGAGGGGAAGTAAAATGTTCATCCTTCTATTTTATTGGCAAAACTCAACAAAACATTAAAACTGTCAAAGAGTAAGTCAGAAGCACAAGCTTCCAATGTAGTTACATTAAAAAAAATAAAACCAAACCAAAAAAATCAAACCAAAAGGTGTCCTACTAGTCCAAATCTAGGAAATCAGAATCAGGTATTGCACAGGGGGAAAAACACTCTCAAACACACTCCTTCCCCCTTGGAGTAGAACAAGCCAAGGTTTGAATTGCACAGCAACTCAGCTTAGGACACACACACATGCACAAACAAACATTTAGAGATGAGGAAACAGTGTGCTTTTGAACTACCTGTACAAAGTTTAAGAAGACATAGAAAAGGGAGGAAGAGAAGATAGCAGACCTATGGGGCTATAAAACACATTTAGGGAGCCAGCTTGTATATAGAGGAATGTTTACAATTTTAAAAATCCAGAGCATGAGTCCTCCTAGTTTAGAGCAAAGCAATGATGCATTCTCTTCAGTTGACCTACAATATAGCCATGTCATGCAGGATGAGAAGTCGCCATTATTGGCACAGCATGGGCTGTACAAAGCCAAAGGCCTAGCTGAAGCAACAGTTAGGCTTGATAGGGTGCAGCTGTGAGTCAGCACCATCCTCAGATGCCCAAATGTTTTGGCTGTTCTACCACATCTCTGGAGAGGAAAGGAGGGGTGATGTCAAAGAGATGACATGTGTTTCTGATTTAGAACAATTTGCATTTTGCCTGGGACCTGTGGTCAGAGTGCAGTCTGCTTTGGGGTATTATCCTTTGCTTAGCACCACGTTTACCAGATGGAAAAAGCCAGCTCCTAGAATGGGTTCAAATGGACACTTGGCTATCTTTTCAAGTCTCAGGCGCTATCAGAGATATTTAGCATCTCAATCTTAAAAGCATTAGATACAGAAGGCAGGCAAACCCAGCCTTGAAGGAGGATAAGCTTCCAGTCAGATACAGGGTATTCTTACACATCTGAGTGAAAGGTATGAAATTCTTGACTCTAATTTCATTGAGCCTCCTCAAATTAGGGAGAATCATGACTTCAAAGCCTCTTCTCTTCTAAAGTCAAACTCTTGCATCAATGGAAGATGATCCCTGGTAAGTTTTGCATGCCAATTTCACCAGCAGCTTGTTTCTCCTGCTCTTTTAAGATGCCTCGATTTAAATATATTTTGTGCACAAAACTTTTTTCTATGGGTCCTTACATTTGTGATCCAGTGTCCTCAGAAAGCCACCTATTTTTCAACAATTTCAGAACAGAATCCATAGTTTCAATGAGATTTAAGAATTCTTGCCCAAAACTCCCTTTGGTCCAGTTTCAGTTCACTCTTCTTGACCAAGTAGAACAATCAAATTATTTAATCTGAACTGTTCAGGTAGAACAGCATGTTTATATCACATTCTCTGAATATTAAGTGTTGGGAAGTTTTAAGTGTTGGGTTGCTTTGCTTTAGAACCCCCCCCCCCCAAAAAGGGACAGGAAGTGATGGAAGACTTGGGTAAACAAAACATCTCAGGTTTATAATTAGGATCTGCCTATAATTGTGCTCATAGGACTTGCACATTGTTAAGTCTGTGCACCAAAATATTATAAATTGATGTGGGTATCCTGTGCCTATGCATGAGTCTAGGAACCAAATCCAGTGGCCATTCTTTTTTAGGCAAGAAATCAGATGGCTGTACAGGAACTTTTCTATTTATTACTACTACCGTCACTACAAGCCCCTGGATAAAAATGTGCCATTAACGCTAGCTGATAGGAATAGTTCCCTTTATACTGATGCGTTTTATAGTTACTCCTATCTCCTGAAAATGAAAAGGTAATTTCTGTACTGATAATGCTTTGTCCTTAGATATGGCAAATACCAATGGCCTTTTCGACTTGAGATTTTTATCCCCTTTTCAGCAAACTTCAACCTTTCCAAACATATTTTGAATATGCTTATAACTGGCTGCTATTTCCTAAATCAGCGAATGTAGAAAGCAGAAGGAGGTAATATATAAGACCGGAAAGAGAGAGAAAAGGGGGGAGGGGGAAGAAACCTGGAGAGGAGGCACTTTGCTCAAAACATTTAGTGCGGCAGTCTCAAAACTCAGCTTGCAGCAGCTTAAATTGAAAGGAGTGGGATTTGACCTGGTGTTCCCTGTTTTTGCAAGATATACAAACACCCTTTATAGCATGGGGCTTGCAATACAGGGACAACATAGTAAAGGGAATAAAAGAAATGGAGGAAGAGGGATATATTGTGCTGAGAGGATGCAAACCAAGCCCATAGCTTGCTTTGGAAACTTGGATTGCTTGTCCATGTGACTGTCACCCAGAGTTTACACAAGTAATTGAATACTACAGTGCCTGAATAACAAGAAAGGGCTATAGCAAATAAACACGCGTGTCTTCTGTATGCCTTCTCAAAAATTGTGCTAGCAAATTTCCAGTATAGAATATACCAAGACGATGGGCATTGCTACGGTTGAAACTATTGAGAAGGACAATACCCCCTGCTGGGAAATCAGCAGAATCGGTGGGATGAAGCTTCAGTGGATCTAAAAGGGGGTTGCAGATGCTGCCTTTAGGGAGATATCACAAGGTTGCACAAGGGTGGCGTGGGGGTGGGGCAAGTATCTGAAACGGAGCTCCACCAATAGCTAGAAGGGAATAGTTTTTCCTGCTTTGAGAGCAGCAACGAGGGTCAAGAAAACTTGGAAGCAGATAGGAATGAAGTATCAGGCAGAGGTATCCATCCATGGAATGTGATCGCGGTGAGGGATGTGGCAGTCAGCATTGTTCAATACCCACTACATGAATAAATAACAGCACCGTGGCCAAGCCCAAACAGAAAACTCTGGATCCTCTGTGTGATGGACATTCAAAGAAAAGGCTAGCCAGGTTCCCGTGCTACTCGGCTTCTCTGCCCTCCCAGGAAACGATGAAGGCACGCTGAGTGCTACACGGCTGTTTCCTGATCCTCCCGCTGGATCATTTGATAGTGCTGTCGATTTTCGAGGTAGGCAGCCAGGTCGGGATCGTTTGCCTTCTCAGCTCTGTGCTTGGGTGTGTCTCCCTGTGAGAAGATGAAACAAAAGGGATAGACTGGAGTGCAAAACTCTTCGATACCACAGAATTTCACCCTCCTCCTCATTTTTGAACTCCTCAACTCTGCTGTGATCCATTAGATGTTTGGCCCATCTAATGGTTGGCAATTTGAGGGGGTTAACAGTCTCATCTAGGATTTTTAAACTAACAAATTTGGGTACGATGTGGAAAACGTATTCTTAAAAAAACCCACAGATTTGTAAATCATATTTACATAGCTACATGAATTATATCATTTATAAAAGTGTCCAAGAACTGTATAATTTAATTTTAATTTTGGGCTCCATGTAACTCCCACAGACAGGAACATCAGATCATTTGGCTGCTGCTAGCTCTTGCTTGTCTCATAAACAAATAGATAAGTGCATGCGTGCGCACATACAAGCACACACACATTATATTTGTACACTGGGGCAAGAGACAAATGAATGCAAAAAGGCATATTTCTCCCCCTTTTTATATTACAGATGTAGAATACAATAGAGAATAGAATTCTTTATTGGCCAAGTGTGATTGGACACGCAAGGAATTTGTCTTTGGTGCACATGCTCTCAGTGTACATAAAAAGACAAGATACATTCGTCAAGAATCATAAGGTACAACACTTAATGATAGTCATAGGGTACAAATAAGCAATCAGGAAACAATCAATATCAATATAAACCGTAAGGATACAAGCAACAAAGTTACAGTCCTGCAGTCATAAGTGGGAGAGGAGATGGGTGATAGGGACGATGAGAAGGCTAATAGTAATAGTAATGCAGCCTTAGTGAACAGTTTGACAGTGTTGAGGGAATTATTTGTTTAGCAGAGTGATGGCGTTTGGGAAAAAACATGTACATGTATAATGACAAAAAATAATAATGCCTCTGTGACCTTTCACATCAACTTTGAACTCTGTGAACTGTGCGTTCTATTTCCCATAAATAAGGACACCTATATTAGATGCACGTACTAGTTATCCTAAGTAATCTGTATTCACATGCAGCCCTGAAAAGAAAAGGGGCCCAAATGTTGGGCTGTAGCTACATACACAGATTCCAGTCTTGCCTCAAGAGATGTGGGGAAAAAGCCGTAAGACTGGAATGGTCTGCCTGGATGGGAAGCTTTGGGGTTTCTGGAAGATTAGCAACTGACAGCTAAATAAGTCCTCAAGGGCCTGTTTGTATACCCACTCCGTTCCCCTTAACTGGATATTAGGAGGGGGAGCCTGTTTTTCCATATCCTCTCACTGCAAGTGTGTAAACAAGGAAAGTGAAAAAGTTTGACATGAGCTTGTGTTTCTTAACTTCATAGCTTGTCTACTCATTCTGAGAAAGTAAGAAGGAGTGTGGGGGTGCTGGCTGAGTGAAGTATATGCCTGGGGAGGCTCTGAAATATCATCCTCACAGCCTTACTAGTTCTCCTAAATCCCCAAGAAGCTCATATTTCACGAACGTACTGCAGCCATCTGGACTGTGTCCGCTAATGAACTCCTGCACTCCATAAAAACTAAATCTGTTAACAGTTTTCAGCCATGACTCCCCTTTCTTCCCCCATAGCACAAACTCTCCCTCCCACTCATTCACAACCCCCACACTTCACCAGCACTGAATAAACACGCTGCTGAGAAAGGCCAAGGAAAACTGGCTAGCTGCCTCCTGTACTGAAAGTGGGAAAGAACAAGTCTCCCACTGTGACCCTCACCTCCTAGCAGAAAGCAAGCGAGGGAGGGAGGGAGGGAGAGAGGAAGGAAGGAAGGAAGGAAGGAAGGAAGGAAGGAAGGAAGGAAGGAAGGAAGGAAGGAAGGAGGAAGGAATCCAATTAATCAAAATGATTTTCAGAAATAATGGCTAGTTATACTCAGTGGAGTATACTGGGGTACAGACATGCCTCCTTTACAAGCAGCCACAGATAGATGTAGCTATACAATGTAGCTATAGCTGTAGATGAGATAGAGAGATAAGTTCTTAGCTTCACTTCCCTCCCCTTATTTACCGAATTTACAGAGTAAGAGTTAGAAGGGACCTTGAAAGTCTTCTACAGGTAATCTTCGACTATAACAGTTTGTTTAGTGACTGAAAAATGTGACTTATGACTGTTTTGCATAATTATGACCTCCCCATAATCATGTGACCAAATTCAACCGCTTGGCAACTGTTTCATATTGTCATAGTGCAATCTCACATGGACCATTTTCTGTTTAAAATGGTTGGCCATTCCAATTCCAACTCCAGCAACTGTCACTTTATGATGTCCATGTCACTGATGAAAGGTTAGAGGTTCAAGGAGCTCTCAGAACTGTCTACAAAAATCTACATGCAATTGGTGAAAGATTTCGTTGCTTGCTTGACATGCTCCCATGCTTTTATAGTCCATTAGGATCTATTCTAGCTAAATGAATTCATGAATCCCAAGAAACTTTGCAAAAAAAGAGACACAATGTGTTTTCATTGGGTATGACTACTATTCAGCTTCAAATCACAACTATGAATTGCATAGACAATTCATCAGAAAATATATATGATAGGTCAGCCACTAGGAGTCTCAGTGCCAAAGAAGATCTTCAGTTATTTCTTTAAGTCCCTTGCCTTAGGTATTAAAATAGAGCTATGGCCGTGGATCTCTATATTTGAAGATTCTGCAGCTATCTGATATTAAAAGTAATTAAATTTTTAGCAACAGCTTGGGGTCAGAAAAAGTTACAGTGAGGCAATTTTACAACAAAGTTAGGAAAAGGAAAAGGTGGAATGAGATATTCCGCATTTACTATTTAGAGAAGAAACCCTCTGCAACATGGGCAGCTTAAGAGATCAGACAAAACCATTTGCCAAGCTGTTATCTTAAATGAAACAGACCACTCACTACCAAATCTATCTTTATCTAATACACGGTCTACTTTTCCTACTGAGTATAATTCATTTCCTTCCTGGCCAGCACCTTTTCAAGATCCATTTGATCTACTCAATCTGGTATAACTCCCAAGTGGAGACGGGATTTACAGCTTCCAGAATTCTCATCTGATATGAATTCCAGTTCTGACTTTTTTGGGCGGGGGGAGGGGGAGGGAGAACCTGGTTTATATATTTAACACAATTCTCAAGTGTCGCTAACAGTGTGTTAGCGGCACATTTATAATTCGCTAGCCTGAAAAATTAATTAAATAGCGGGATAGGAAGTCACCTGAGCTATCCTTTCTTGTGGATACACTACTCTGCTACATAAAAAGATTGCTTTTGATTCTGAACTCAGAAACAGAACACAGAAATTTCACTCCACTTCATGTTCAAGGCTCCATTGGGGAGAAGAAATTCTTACCTGCACATCTGTTTTCATCAGTGAAGCGCCAGCCTCCACAATGTAATGGCAGATGGTCCGCTGACGAAGGGCTGCAGCCTGATGCAAACTCGTCTCGCCACTAACAGGAAAATAAAAATGGAGAACTGGGATCAAAAGTACGTACCCTCCTCTGCTATGTTCCAAAGATAAACAATACATAAAGGTCCAACAAAGCCCTGGCTGGAACCAGGTTCTTGTATGTTAATGTTTGCATGGCCTTCGTAAAACATGGGGATCAGTTCTTACATCAGCTAGGAAGAAAGGCTGAAGGACAGACAACAAAGAGGGAAAGTCCTCCCTAGCAAGTCAGACTTAGCTTTTTTTTAAAAAAGCTATTTGGAGAAAATAGCAACTTGAGGGTGAATGTGGCATTAAGAAATAAAGTTATGACTGGAGATTTCTGGTCTACTGAAGTTCTTCTATAATTCTCTTGCACCAGAATTCTCTGATGACCTGCAGGCTGCCCACCTTTTCTACAAGTAGAGCTGCTGGCAGGAAAATCCACAGTCACAAATCCTCTTTCAAAGTCAATACTAAGCAGCAGAGAAAGCTGGGATTTTAGAGGACAGGGATAAGGAAAAAGAGTAACCTTCTACTGATTTTTTTTTTAGACATATTTATGCTTACAACACAACCTATTAAGTATGACAGCTGTCAAAGCCATGATCCCAAAGGACAGACTGCAAGGTTGAACTATCCTTCCCCACATACAAGACTGTCTAGAGCAGGGGTCTCCAACCTTGGCAACTTTAAAGACTTGTGGACTTCAACTCCTAGAATTCCTCAGCCAGCAAAGCAGAGCAAAGTAAAGCTGGCTTAGGAATTCTGGGAGTTGAAGTCCACAAGTCTTAAAGTTGCCAAGGTTGGTGATCCCTAGTCTAGAGTCAAATATTGCATGGGTGGCCATCAGTGGTGGGTTCCTACTGGTTTGGCTGAAGTGGTAGTAATTTGGTGACCTGGGTCGCTGGAACCAGCAGCGACCAGGTCTGCCACGCCCCTGAACCGGTTCTGCCAGCGCCGCCGATGGCGCCACCATCTCATTTTTTGCTTCTGCCCATGTGCTATTTTTTTTGTAGTGCACATGTGTGCGCGGCGTGAGCCTGATCAAACCGGGAGTAGCAGCTGCCAGAACCCACCCCTGGTGGCCATACAAATTTGAATGAATAAATGAATGAACAGATGAATACATAAATACACATGCACCCATATATAAAGAACTGGGTCAACTGAAAAAAAAACCCCACTATACAAGTTCCCTTATGATTTTCTGCCACCATAACATAGAATGGACTTACTTTTCTTCTTCTGCCACATCCAAAATCTCTGCAGGAGCTGGATTAGAGAAAGAGAGAGAGAGAAAAGAAGATCAATCTGCATGATATGATCCATGCCACTATTTCCCCCTTCTACTATAGATGGAGAATCTATTTTCTTTCCACATTAAAGTGGAATTAACATTTCTCATAAATACTGAAACCATTCTGTAAAATGCATTATATTCATCTTCTAATACTTAATATATTCTATATCTGTTTTATATTTTCTACTTATTTATTTAGTTATATCGCACCTTTGCTATTTTTTTATAAGTAACTCAACATACCTAATAATCTTTTTTCCTTCTACTTTCCCCACAAGAACAACCTAGTCAGATGACTTGGGCTGAGAGAGATTGACTGCCCCAGTCATCCATCTGGCTTTTGTGCCTAAGGCAGGACCAGAATGCACCGTTTCCTGGTTTCTAGCCTGGTGCTTTAATTACTAGACTGGCTCTTTCCACAAAATCTATGGTTGTCATATTGCCATATTGATTTACACAGGTTCACTGATTCTCTCAGCAAACAAGAATACCAGAAAGCTGCTTTGTTTGCCTATCTCCTCAGAGAAAAAGATATCAGTCAACTGGAATAGTGAAGAGCACCGGATAAATCTACGGATAACTGGGCAGTGACATTATTATTTGGCTTTCTGATAGACAAGGGTTTCGTGACTGGGCAGGAAACCAGCTTCAAAGTGGCAAGCCTCAATTAATGTTAGAAAAATATCTGTAACAACATTCTCTCAAGGCTGAAGTCAGGATAGCATTACCCCAGCCATACAACATAGTGAGAATCCAAAATAAAAAGAGTATGTTTAAATCTATTGCTCTTGTTGATTAGTTTATTACACTGATGACTGATTAGAACAATGTTTCCCAACCTTGGCGACTTTAAGTCCTGTGGACTTCAACTCCCAGAATCCCCCAGGATTCTGGGAGTTGAAGTCCACAGGACTTAAAGTCGCCAAGGTTGAGAAACACTGGATTAGAACAATCACAGCTGAGAAGGTCATCCATTTTGCTGACCTGACTTACCGTTTTCAATTATATATTTCACAATCTCCTTGCTCCCTGATTTGACAGCATGGTGAAGGACAGTTTGACCTGTGGGATCACGCATCATCAAGTCTTTGCCAGCCCGGTGCAATTCTTTGAACTAGAGCGACACAGAATCACTTGAAATCAGCCACAATACAGACATTATTGAGGTAAGCCTCAATCAAAGCAATTTACGCAAAAGTTTAAAACAAGCAGCAACAAAAGAAGATCACTGGAAAAAGAAGTTAACAGTTAATCACTTGGATTGTGGTATGAGCCAGAAGCAATTAAAAAGGCCTTTCCAGCAAAAGGATGTTTTAGTCTCCCATTCAAAAGAAAGTATTACTGGATGTAATCAGAGGCAGCTGATCTGATATATTTAGAGAATCTGTGAGACAGTGTTCTTCTCTGCATTCACTGTTTCACATAAAAGAGTAAATTTGCAGCCAAATCCTATTTCTGTGCTGGTAACAGTGAGGGACATCTGGCAGGTGGACTTAACCAGGTGCTACATCATCCACATCAAAGGCATTGCTTTATCATCCAAGAGAGTTAAATGGCCAGGTCTCTTCTGCTCTATTCACTGGTTGCTAAATCTCAGTTAACTAAAAACAATTTTCTTTCACATACTATGCTAGGACCAAAAAATGAACAATATTATGATGAAATGCCTTAGTTATATACCACGCTAAGATAACAGCTGCCATCCTGTAACACATCAAACCACACATTATCTAACCTACTTCACCCTGAAATAAGGTAGTATGCAAGTCCAATCATAAGAGGATTGATCCTGATGCACCAGAACTACAAAGCCCTATTGTGATCAATAAAAAGAATATTGCCAAAATGGAATGTGAAAAATATTGTTGCAGAGCATAAAAAGCAGGGAAGTTCACACAAGTGCTGAACTGAACAGCCTGCTCATACATTACAAGGGTCCAAAGTGTTAATGCTTTATAAATAGTAATTACTCAGTTTCATCACAATTCTTCCTGTCTTCTTATCCTCTATCTTCTTAGAGGATATGAACACTATTAAGAGACATTAATGGAATAATCTGATGGGCTTTTATTTCTCTTTGTTGAAGCAAGCACTGTCTTAATTTATAGTTGGCTCGAGGAACACATCCTAAATCTCCCTGTAAGACAATGTAATAAAGGCTGTACTACAGCTACTACTGACACCGAATATAAAACACTCTGCCAAATTGCCCTGAATTCTGAAAAAATAGATACAAAGAGGACATCCAACATATTTCTAGCAGAGATCATTATGGACAAGGAGCAGGAATTAGGATTTTCATCTGAATTCAGCAGGATTAGTTAGTTAGCTAGCACTGCTGAAGTAGCTTGGTCTAGCGGTTAAGGCAACAGGCTAGAAACCAAGAGACTGTTAGTTCTAGCCTTGCCTTAAACACAAAACTTGTTGAATGACCTTGGATCAACACCCTTGCTTGGCCCTAGGAAGCAGGAAATGGCAAAGCAGTTCCAAAATCTTGCCAAGAATGTTGTAGGGACTTGTCCATGAAGTTGCCAGGAGTCAAAACTAACACGAAAACATACCCATCCACACATAAAGTAGAAAATGCTGTGTTCTGACACTCTTAATTGTACTGCAAATGAATACTGGACGGGTATGATGGATCCATACAACTGGAATTCATTCGAGTTCTTAGACGTCTGTCATCCTAACTGAAAGTGTTAAGTTGTAACTTGTCTAAATACCTTTACTGGAAAATTAATCGCAATTCTCTTCATACCTTCTAGGTGTCACAATACAGCTCTGACAGAAACAGGAGGCCCTCAGTGAGCCTATGCGGTATTCACTGGATGAAAGGGCCACCTGGTTTAAAGGAAGTCTGCACTGCAGGTGAAGGATAACAAACAAGCTGAAATCAACAAGTCAAGTGGCCCCACTAAGAGATTGGGAAGAGATTGAGAAGTAACGCAAATAAAACTCTTACATACAACCCTAAATAAAACCACTATGGATGATCTTGCTGTGGCATATTCTTCTCAACATTGCACCTTGATTTTTGCCCAACAGAGCTGTTACCTTGGAGAAATCGTTATTCTTGGCAGCATCTATCAAAGCATCATCTGTAAAAGAAGAGACAGCAGACTGCAAAATGAAGTAGTTGACAAAAAGATGGCAAGACATGTGAGGAAGGCAAATACCAAAGAAACAGCAACTGGAGTCAGCGGGGTGGGAAGGGGAGGCTGACAATAATTCTGCTTAGGGATAGAAACTGGTTAATGAACACAAGAGATAATTACCCAGAGAACCTCCTAAAATTGCTTGGGACTTTTGTGTACTGCTATGTTCATTAGGATAACTCTTACTTCCATCAATATCAGACAAGTTGCAACCCAAAACTTCTAGAGCTTTTAATCAGGAGGGGGAAGCCTGCGATTTTACTCTCATTCAGAAGTAATAATAGAATCCTAGTGTGAAAAGGGAGAGAAAAGGCATAGGTTTTTTTCTTTTGTGAGATTCGTAATTGGATCCCTCACTATTCTGTATGAATGAATGAATGAATGAATGAATGAATGTATGTATGTATGTATGTATGTATGTATACATATACATATGTTTGTATGCACACACATATGTATATGTATATGTGTGTGTGTGTATATGTGTAAAAAGCTCCCAATTAAGTGAATGGGAGCTTCTTTCCTATGGAAAACTATAGGACAGAGGACTTGCTCACAGCAGGAAAAGAAAGTGATGCGAATCCCAATTTACATGTTAAAAATAATCAACAAAATTTGGTTTTATGCATGTAAACTTTTCTGACATGGAATGTAAGCTCCATCAGTCTGCCCAGAAGAGATAAGGCTCCCAAAATTTAGATGCAAAATATATGTTGCTGTGGAGGCAAGATAATTTATTCAAATTCACCATTTCCTGAGTAAATGTTCTATTGTTTACATTTCAATAGAAGATGATGGCTTGAACTGTGGAGTCCTTGGTGCTCTCTGAGCTTGTTTGTTTGCTTGCAGATCCTGTTTATTACACAACTACAGTGGTAATGATGGTTCCTTGACTAGGGTATTGTTTTCTACTTGAAATAAGGGGGAGAAAACAGCAGCCCCACCAACACTGAACTGGTAAAAGTTACTGTACATAAACCCCACATTCACTAGCACTGATGATGCTACCTATAATGGAATGTCTATAAACAAAACAACCAAGAGAGCACCAAGGGCTTCACTATTTACACTTCACTGCTCTTAGCTACTCATTTTTATAGACATATTCTGTTTTCTTTTTCCTCCCATGCTGCTACAGGTGTTAAGATTAACTTTTGGTCGCTGTGACATTTTTTCCCCAAATGTTGTGAGTTGAGGAAAGCAGTATGCAAAGCCAATGCTTCTTGCCTTCAAAACAATTATCCAAGCAGAATTCCCCAAGTAGGGATCCAGCCACTTTACATTCCTATTGTAGGAGGGATGAATAAAACTTTAATTTTCCTGCATTAGAACACATTGCATAGTGCTCTAGTCTGGCCCCTGCTTGTAGTTCTGTAATGCTCTTTTATCTAAACATCACCTACAGATGCTAAAAGTAAAACTCCACTGCAAGCTGTACTAAAACACTAAAACACTTTCCAAATCTGGACATGTTCCCAATGTGAGATTTCACCTTCAAGAGCAAGTACACCGATGATCAAATTTCTTTCCCTAAGCGTGAATATTCAGATAAATATAACTGGACACAGCACTGATGCTTCTCACTCCCAGGTTTGTATCTGTTATGCTAAAAAAAGTTAGAAACAAATTATACTGCAAGGAAATAAAGTGAACTAAAGGTCTCACCTTTAAGGGTCTGGCTGCTGTCCACTGCTGAGCTGGAAGAACAAAACAAGAAAGATTAAAAGCTAAAAAACAAGTCCTTTCTATTCAAATCCCTCCCTTCCATAAGAATTCCTATTCTATTTGCCTAGGATCAAAGATACAGAATAGGAAGATTTTGGTGTTCCTACAGATTAGTAATTCTGATTCGTGCTATTTAAGGAATTAAGTCATTTAAAGTAAGTAGCTGATCCATGAAGTTTTTAGGAATTCACATCCTCTCATCCTGGCTTGTTCACCCAGTTTGAACCACTATGCCATTCTGTTAAAATTAAAACAGACTATCCAATATTTCAATTACTGAGGCTGTGGGTATAGAGAGTAAGGAATATGACCTTGGCACAGGTGTTGTTGCCCAGGTAAAAGGCACTAATGTACTTTTTAAAGTCCAGAACATTTAGATAACCTTTGGAACTGGCTCAGGCTGACACTTCCTGAACTTTATTCACTGAACTACAAGAATGAGGAAGAGGAAGAGGAGGAACAGCGCAACAGACTTGCAAAATGCTGTTAGTACAGTCAATCTCAATAGAAGTTGTTGGAGCCATCCTGTGGAGTTGATTTCATGGTCTGGAATTTTTAATGAAGCTGGCAAATAAGCCCTCCTATCCCAATTCAAAGATTCATTTCCTATTTTGTATTAATCTATTTTTCCTTGGGGTCCTTCCCTTAACCTAGCCTGGTCTTTCTTACCTCTAATCCCCAAGCAGACAGCCTCACCTGGAGACTGGTGTAGATGGTGGTGAAATTGGGAGAGGAAGGTGTTGCTTTGTAGGTGTTGAGGGAACATCAACAAGATCAGGCATGGCAGATGTGCCCACTGTTTGAGTGCGCACCAGTTCTGGGTCTAACACAAACAACTCATCCTGGGAGATTTCTGTTACATAATTAAGATGTTCCTGGAAATATACAGATAAATAATTTTAGGGACAGAATTATTTTTTCTACCATTATTAACTAGTGAGGACCTCAATCAATATCATTTGATAATATGCGGCAAACCACTGCAATTGTTTTTTTCTATATAGGTAAAGGTCCCCTTCACAAATATGTGCTAGTCATTCCCGACTCTAGGGGGCGGTGCTCATCTCAGTTTCAAAGCTGAAGAGCCGGTGCTGTGTGAAGACATTCTCCGTGATAATGTGGCCGGCATTACTAAACGCCGAAGGCGCATGGAATGCTGTTATCTCCCACCAAAGGTGGTCCCTATTTTTCTACTTGCATTTTGAATTACTAGGTTGGCAGAAGCTGGGACAAGTAACGGGGATTCAAACCGTTGAACTGCTGACCTTTCTGATCGACAAGCTCAGTGTCTTAGCCACTGAGCCACCACATCCCTTATATATGTGTGTGTGTGTGTGTGTGTGTGTGTGTGTGTGTGTTGTATTTGTGCTGATAAATAAATAAAGGGAGACTAATATAGATCTATTTCAAGCTATTTAGCTCTCATCAGCTAGCCATACCCTTACTGGGATTAGAACCTGTGCTGTATAATCCCAGTAAGGGTATGGCTAGCTAATGAGAGCTAAATAGCTTGAAATAGATCTATACTAGTCTCCCTTTATTTATTTATCAGCACAAATACAACACAAATGTAACAAAGGCAACAGTAAAAATATTGGGTTTCTATCTGGATGGTCTCTTATGACGAGCCGATGGACAGAGAATGGAAGCAGTGAACTTCCTCCCATATTTGGGCATACCAGGGGTTGTGACTTTATATATATATATGTGTGTATGTGTATGTGTGTATGTATGTGTGTGTGTGTATATATATATATATATATGTATGTATGTATGTATACATACATACATACACACACACACACATACATACACATATACATCAAAAATAAACAGAAAAATATTTAGCTTGAGATAGTAACTATTTCTGAAAAAGAATTCATTCATTTAGTCCTGTAGTACTGAATATTTAAAAAACAAATAAAAACCAACATGCATGCCCAAAATCATGTTTTTCCATAAAAGGCATGAAAATATACTTTTTATTTTTTTATTTATTGGAGAAGCTCATTGTCCACTGTCTTTGCAAAACAAAGTAAAGCTCACCTGGGCACGGTCTATTCTATAAAAACGATCTGCTGTGGTTGCTGTAAAAGAAATACATGTTACTTAGTATTTATACAGAATCCCAGCAAGTAATTAATAGCAGTTATAGCAATAGCAGTAGACTTATATACCGCTTCATAGGCCTTTCAGGCCTCTCTAAGCGGTTTACAGAGAGTCAGCATATTGCCCCCAACAATCTGGGTCCTCATTTTACCCACCTCGGAAGGATGGAAGGCTGAGTCAACCCTGAGCCGGTGAGATTTGAACCGCTGACCTGCTGATCTAGCAGTAGCCTGCAGTGCTGCTTTTAACCACTGCGCCACCTTGGCTCTTACGTGCTTTCATTAAGTGCTTTCATTTATTTTCTCAGTAATTTAACTGACATTGTCTACCTATTTCCCAATTTATCTGTGTAGCTGCAAGCCCTGGAATTTGCCTTTCCAAAGGGACAATTGGAAGATGTTGAATTCTGAGCCCAAGGCTGTATTCCATAATTGAATGCTGAATACAATAAGCCTGACATAGCCTTGGCAATGTTAGCCGCTTTGATAAAACATGATTTACTGCATTAAGGTAAGCAGATTAAATTATTCTCTTATTTTTAGTCATGCTTGAGTACAAATAAAAAAATCAGCTTCATTAAAATGTGCTTTCCTTTTCCTTGATACATGTTTGTGTATGCTGAGTATGGTGAGTTTTGACAAAACCTCATTCATTTCAAAGTCTACTCGGTGTGACACATGTGCATGACGCACTGAATATATTGTTAAAAGTCACTTTCATATCTTGACATTTAAACTGATAGGTTATTATCATCACTATCTGCTAATCAATGAAAGAATAATTCAAATTAAATAAAATCCATTGAGTGCCAGGGATTCATGTTAGCAGGAGGTACTCCCATCTTTGACAGCTTAAGTGACATAAAAATTTCCATGAGGAATAAAGTAAGAACCAGCTGCTCCTAAATGCTTTATCATACCATGTTATTCTCCATCAAGATCAGCAGATGCATACACAGACCCCTCCCAGTTAGGATGATGTAAGGGAACTCAGGCAAGCATTTCATGCTTTTTTGTATAGGCTTTTGGAATATGACTGCAACTAGGTGAATAATTTTCTGCTGTCTTAACAATTTTTCAATTTTTTCCAGAAGATTCCTGACTCATTTCACTTATCCTCAAAAGCTAAGGTAGATTAGCAAGAAGATAGGATACAAGCCATGATACTAACACAATTCCTTTACTGATATTGCTTCAGCAACATGTTAGAAAGCTGTCTTCTGCCTTCCAACAACAGGGGAATTTGCTGCCTTACTCAAAAGGCATGGCTCAGTTATAAAGAAAATATAGAGGTACCCAGCTTCCCAGTTTGTGGCCCTTCTGATATGTTGAACCTCCAATGCATCCAAAAGCCAGGAGTAAGTGGCTGAGCTGTATGGAAGTGGAGGGGAAGCACTCACACCCAACAGATCAGAATCACTAATCCTCTTGTTTTGCACTGTACCAAGGCTCCAGGCATAAGAGAGCATTCAGCTAGGAACTACGGGGAAGTACAGCCCAGGTGACTAAATTTTGTGGACTTCCCTTACCTCTATTGGATTTTCAGAATGCCGTGGCCAAGGGGAGGTTGCTATGGCTGGACCCTAGGAAGACTGGGGAATTCTCTTTGGGAATAGAGCAGAAGTGATGGGGAAGGGAGGGGAGCTCATGACACAAGCCAGAGCAGATTAGAAGAGTGAAAGAGCCTCGTTTATCCTGTCCCGGGGAGAGATTTACAGTCGCAGAGCTGTTGATGAAGGCCAGTAATTCAACCATTTTAATGAGCCTGTGTTGCCCTTGAATACCACTCCAGCTTTTTTCCATTGACACATTTCCCTCTGTTTGGAACATGCTGCTGGGAAACTGGCAGAAAAAGAGAAAATAATCTGCAGCAACAATATCTGGGAACAGGATCCTCAGATAGGGGCACAAAAGAGATGGCCTTTTCTCACTGGGATCCCATAATCAAATGTGTCCATGTGCCTGTATGTTGAGCATCAGGGTTGGTGATTTCATCTCTTTATTTGGGAACAAGATTACACGATGATGTACATTTGGAAGAACCATTTTCTCTATTCTTTGTGAATAAGGGATGGATTGAGTGAACAAGAGACTAATAACTGACACCAATAGAACATTAGTATCCTACAGTTCCTTGAGGGAGTAGAAATAGAGAAAAGATTTTAAAAACCCAGAGAAAAAGGATGAAGGGAGATAGGCAGTTAACAAGTATGAAAAACACACAAACAAATGGAATCAGGAGGGAAGCAGATGAATTAACTTTTTCTTTCTCTCTTACATACCTTGATTAAAAGGAAGAATGCAGAATAAAGTTCAATCTACCAGCATTATATAAAAAGAACCTGCAGTGGCATGAATCTCTCCCAGTGTCCTCCTCAGTCTTGATTGTGGCCTGCCCGTTTTTACTTTCTGCACTCTCCACTATCTATCCTGGTTAAATCTCACTGTCTCTCATGTTGTCCTCCTCTATTAGATCTCTTAAGAGCTTTGTTCCAATTGCCTACTATAACCTTACTGAAGGGAGGCCCGGAGGGATGTGCTACATCAACAGACTCCAAAGATCATGCAAGCTGCTCCCTGTGTGTTTGGGAACTTACTCTGGCTTTGCTTCAGGGGGACAAAAGCTCCTATTGTCTGAGCCTGTGGGAGAGTCTCAGAGTCTTGCTTAAACTAAAACCTTAAAAAGAGCTGAAGCGTGCTACTAAAAGTGAAAAGTACAGCTGAAAGCTTTAGGAAGGCCTTCAGGTAGGGGGCAAATTGCAGCTGGGAAAGAAGTTGGAACAAAAGTGTGTTTGTAAACAAGTTTTTGCTGCCCTGCGGAGCACTTGGGAAGGTTTGCAAAACACAGCTGGTTGGGTCACAGGCCCAGCGAGGGGGGAAAAATAATGAAATCAATTGTTATTACTTCTCTTGTTACTCCCCCCAACCCCCAAAAAACCTATAATTGAATTTGATGCACAAAAGGTAAATTTCAATTGCAGCAGATTCATTGGTATTCACTGTTTGCATGAATCCTTAGCTAAGTTGTGATGAAACTGCTTTAGCTTCCTCAGCCTTTTCCTGTAGAGCCATCTGCTGGCCAAGGAGTAAATCTAACTTAGGCATCATCATTCCATCCAACAGGGACAAATGGCAACGGATGCCAATGGGAGTTTATACCTAAAATTGGTAACAGATGCCAATGGGAGTTTGTCCCTAAAATTTTGGATAAGTCAAAAAAGTTCTGCAATTGGATGAAAGTGAAGCTTGTTCAAGACATTTTCTTGAAGCCAAGGTCCTATTTTTCTGAAACACAAAAAGTCTTCTTATCCATCTTAATTTTAATCCATCTAAATCCATCTAAATGGACCCCGATATTTATATTGTAAAAGAACACTGTTGTATAATGACTGCTGTTAGCTTTTTTCCTCTTTTTATCTTTATTCAAATAAACTTAAAATACAAAACTCCATTTTTTAAAAATAAAAAACACAAAAACAAGACATTAAAAAAGGGCATGGTGACGTTTCTGTAAAAAACAACCAAGGCAGTTTTAGTCTGATCAAACAGAAATTAATTCCCAAGTCATGTGACATAATTATTCTGTTTTGGTTTTACTTTATTTCAAGTACTGAGTTTAGTTCATTAAGGACATTTCAGAGAAACTGGATCAGTTCAGATTCAGAGAGGATAATAAAGATGATCAATGATCAGAAGACAAGAAACAGATTGAAAATGTGGTTAGATTTAACCTTAAGACCAGGCAATGGAGGATATATGATAGGACATCACATGGAAGTCAAAACCAGCTTTCTCTCATTCCAGAGTTTAGGACATGGAATGAGGAATTTAAGTTACAGAAAGAAAGATTGAGTTATCAGGTTAAAAAAAAAACATCAGAAAGGCTTCCCTTTAAAAATTCAGTTCCAGATGTTTGCCTCGGATGATTTATTTTTGATTCTTGCAGGAGTATTGCACTTAATACTCCTGCAATAATCAAAAATTAAATCATCCCAGGCAGTATTGTATTCAATAACTAAATGGCCCCGTCCAACTCAAATGTTTCAGTGATTCCTGCATTAAATTCTAAAGAGGTCCTTCTAGCTCTTGTGTACTCAAGAATAGCCAAAAAATGGACAGGGAAGGCAACGAAGAACAAAAGAAATTTCCAAAGGTGCTATTAATTTCCATGTGAAAGAAATCCTATTATAGAAACATTTTCTACCACAGCGCCAATGTTAGTAGCAAGACTTTCCCAAGGTGGTGACATGGGAAATCTTTGATGCAACAGTTCCCACATATTGATTCTAAAGTTTACGGATAACCACAGTCATATGTACTCACAGTCTAGGAAGCACCATTTGGGGGAGAGCTTCTGGCATGACAATATCTTTGGTTTGGCTCCATCTCCCTCCTGGATCAAAATAAATGAACAATAAAAAAAACCCAATTGCCTATGTTCCTATTTCATCTAGGCTTACTGTCTCTTCCGTTTTCTTTGTCCTATCTATATAACCCAGGTAGACTCAGTGCATGTACGTTAAGAAATAGTACTAGCATACATACTAGAGCATAAAGTTTTACAGCTCAACAAACATGCCCCAAATGCCACTGAACAGATACTGATGCAAGTTAATCATACCACATGGAAGCAACAGAAGGAAAAAAGGACTCACAGGTAAGAGAGAAAAAGATACAAACCTGAGGAAATAGATTCTGAATAGTGGAAGTGCAAGAAGGGAAGTCCTGTGGAAAGGGAAGGAGCTGAGTTACCATGACAGTAATGAAGAGCTTCATTAGAGATCCAGTTTTGTGTAGTGGTTAAGCTGCCAAATTAGAAACTGGGAGACTTTTGAGTTCTAGTCCTACCTTAAGCACAAAACCAGCTGGGTGACTTTGAACCAGTCACACCAGTGATGGCGGTTGCAACGGGGCCAGGCTTCCTCCACATGAATGTGCATGGTGCGCGCATGCGTCTTACCTGCCAGCGACACCTCTGCAACGCTCCAGCTGCTTGGCGGAGCATCGCGCAGGTGCTGTATGTGCCATGCGCATGCGCGGAAGCAGCAAAGGCTTTAAACGACAGGTAAGGAGCGAAGGCGGGTGGGTGGGCCCTCCAGAGCACCATACTGGAACAGTACCCCATGCTACGGGCAGGCTCCTGTACGCCTGTACTGGGGCGTACCACCTGCAACCCACCACTGAGTCACATCCTTTCAGCGCAAAGGAAGCAATGCAAAACACTTCTGAAATGTTGACAGCATCCCCCCTCCCCAAGCTCTCACTGACATTTGCAGGTGTAGGTCATACCTATGATAAGCCTCTGTGGATCAAGTGCCTCAAATCATAAGGAGACTTTGAAGACAGGAACTGACAGTAGAACTCAAAATGCTCAAAAATACCACCCCAGTAATTCAAGGACCACACTATCACAGCTTCTATCATATGTTGCCACTAAATGAACCAATTTCGTAACTCTTCCTTTCTACAATAGTCCCAACTATCTCAAGAAACTGAGAGATGTAAAGTTTCAGGTACCTTTTAAGCCTAAACATTTGCATTCTTCATTACCTAGTTCAGTGATGGTGAACCCTTTTGGCATCGAGTGCCCAAACCGGAACGCGCGTGCATGTGCACGTGAGAGTGCCAGAAGCTCGAAGACCAGCTGGCGGGTGTGCACATGCACACCGGCCTGGTTTTGGCTGTTTTCAGGCCATTTTGGGGCTATTTTTCAGGCCATTTTCAGGGCTGTTTTTGGCCCGAAAAAATGGCCTGAAAATGGCCTGTTTTTGGGGCGTTTTCCAGTGCTCCGGTGCCTGGGAAGACCAGCTGGCGATGGCGCATATGCCCACAGAGAGGGCTCTATGTGCCATAGGTTCACCATCATTGACCTAGTTGATAACTACTAGACAAAGAATGAATCCAGAATGTAAGAGAGAGAGAGCAGAAAGGAGAGGGGTTAGAAGTAAACAAATACCCATTTTATTATATATTTTTCTATAAATCTAGTTTCAAGAGGAACCTTCTCAAACTTAATGTCCCAGATGAATGGCAATTAGTCTAGGCGGATAGGAAAATTACTTGAAGCCACCAAGTAAGAGAAAGCTGCTCTTTCTAGAAAGGGAGGCTCTATCACATTCAAACTGTAAGCTGAAGGAGGAAAACAGCAGGATGGTTCTGGTGAAAGAGGAATATTGCTTGTAAATATTTTCTCATTTTAAATTCAAGCTTCTCTTAGACATAAAGGCAGGTCTATGATGGGTTTTTTCAGATTAAGGCAGAATAAAGAAGAAATTAACATTTAGAAATCTCTCCTAACTGAAGTTCTCTCTAGATTTGAGAATGAAATCATTGTGGAAAGCATTTGTCTCTATCTCGCAAATCAAGTAGGATTACAACTTCATTTGGAATGTTTCTTTGAGGACATTAAATGAGTAGTTAGTTCTCTAGATTATAACAGGATTATAATCTAGATTATCTGTTTCTTAATTATGGATATTTACATATCTCCTATCAATTAAACTCTTTGGGTAGTTCAGATGGATTAAATTATTATGCTGCCTACTCTAGCTGGATTTATTTCTTTACATATAATTCTTATTAAGGATTTTGATCACAATAGTTATCTATTGTAAAACCAATACAAACTAAACTTAAAAGAAGAAAATAATAACAAAGAATGAAAATTACAAGGATAAAATAAGGAAAAGAAAAATACAAAAGAAGTTTCAACTTTTACTACAATATAGACAACGTCAGCTCCCTATAAGGTTACAGGTATTTATCTCTTCATCCCATATTTCATCCCTAATGTATAAGCAAATGCATATAAATATCAACTGTTCAATGTTGGTGACAGCAAAAGGGTTGCCAAAACTTTGCAAATAAATATCTTATTTTAACTTTGAACAAATAAACCAACTTTAAATTCCCCCATTTAATTCTGACAATTTTATTCTTGAATCCATTCAAAGGATTCTATTTCTCTTCAATTCTTTATTTCATTGCACATACTTCTTCAAGGATTTAACAAGTTTCTTTTGTAGATCCAGTAAGAGAACATTTTCCAGGTCTTTCTCTTGGTTGTCATTTGTATTTTCCCTTATATTTTTTTAAAAAATCACTGTTCTGTGGTCTCCTTGTAAGGAGCTGCCACCTGGTACACATGTGAGTGATCTCTTGCCCTCTCCTTGTCTGGGGAGGTTTTGAAAAACTGGTCTACTCCCCTCTTGAAGCCTTTCAATGGTTTTTTTCATTTCTATCGTGGTGTTCAGCTCTGTTATTCCAAAGGTATTTTCAGTTTGCCATGCCTCCCTCAGAAATCAGTGACCCCATTTGGATTTGTTTACTCCCTTGTTTTGTCCACATATTTCCTTTATACAAATGGTATTTTTACAGCTCAGCCTGAATTCTTTGCCAGAGCGTGTGAGGAAGAATTCTGAATTTAAACAAAAATAACCCTCTTTCTTTTTCCTCTATGTGCAGTGAACTGGGAACAAGAATATCTCCTTATGTATTATCTGCTTTTAACTTCAAAACAAGAAAAATCATTATCATCATAGAAGTACAGATAACTACTGAAGTAAGTGTATGACTGAGGTATGCTGTCTGACCAGTCATAAGTGCAGCAAGACTGCACTTTTCCTTTACAATATATTTTCTGGCAACTCACCTCTTGAAGCCTTTCAATGTGGGTCCGGCAGAATTCCAAATCACTGTCTCCTGGAACCACAATAATTCCTAAAGGCACGGCTGTAAAAAATGTTAAAAATGCAATTACTTATGTCTGCTAAACACATTGCTCAGTATGCCAAGTATTTCACTTTGGTTTATAAACCCCTGAGAAATTGCTAACTCATCAGCACTTCTGAGGGAAAAAAGTTCTCTATGTGGGAAAATTTTCAGAGATTTTCATTGTGGACTAAATGCTTTTTCTAAAAGTGTGCCATTCCTCACATTCTGATGCAAGGCCTTTTTAATATTTATCTTTATTACAATGCATCACAATGGCCAAAAGCGGTCTTATTTTAACATTGGTCACTTGCCAGACATTAAGAGAAGGTGGGTACAATAATAAATAAACAGTTGCAAATTCCAGATGTTCCTGTAGGGTGCTTGGCCTTTCTATTTAAACAAATACCCCAATTACTTACAAGCTTCTTTGAGTTTCTCCTTGTCATAATGAAGTGCCTCATAGTCATGCATGCCAATTCGGCTTACACGGATTCTTAACCGTTCTGGAACTGGTTGTTGACTAAAAAAAAGGGAAGCATATATGTTTGAAAAATTAGGGAGGATAACATTATTGTGTGGGGAAAAAAAAGGAGGCGATGCTACTGATTGAGAACATGACAGGTAATATTTTCTAACAATAGCAATAATTTCAACGTGTCACATTTCTACAAACTTCTCTTAGTTGTGAACAAGCATGCTCAACAGCTGCATGTTGTACATGTAGTTCCACCCTGAGAGAAATGTTTGATAGCTACTGAAGAAAAATTATCCTGGACAAGATAAGCTCTACTGCCTATCTATTGCAGATAGGCAATAGAGCTGTGTACATTTGTATCTACTGGGATAAGGCTAAAAAGGAAGAGTAATATTGACAATCTATTACTGTCATTTCAAATGGGGAGCAGGAGAATGCAAGCTACGGTATATTTGACCTCCAGATAATAGGAAGTATTGCTTAAAGAGATATAAATGTTTATTTTTCCCAGACCTACACTTTTGAAGGTATATATGGCATAGCTCATCCATCCCAAGAAAGCTGCTGCTAACATAACGGCCCCCAACCTTTTGGGCACCAGGGACTGGTTCTGTGGAGAGAGGTTTTTCTGCAGACCGGAGGGGGTGTGGTTTTATGTACTGCCTGAATCTGGCGGATGGGGCTTTGCTTGTTTGTGCGGCCCAGTTTCTGGCATGCCACAGCCTGGTGCTGGTACATGGATTGGGCGTTCGGGACCCCTGTGCTAACATTTCCCAAAATATGTAATAATCAATATCAGTGAATTAGTAAAATCACTGTACATTCCCCAAATTATTCTGATAGTAGGGCAATCATCAGAAACCTATTTGTAACATATAACATCCCTTCCTTAACATTTCTTTGATTTGATTACTAGGAATCTGAAATAACTTTGAATTTTTCAAATAAAGGTCTCTGAGGAGAACATTGGGTTTGCCTACAATTTTTGTGGGGATTTAATGGGTTAAGTAGAGGATAGTTACTGAACCTTTTATACTAACGTAATTCTCTTTGATTTCATAATGTCATATACAGCCTTCACCTAATAATGTGTTCCAATGTGCCGTAAGAACCTATTTAAAATAAAGTAATGAATACTCAAATTGAATTTAAAATAATTGCCTAAAATTTCAGAGCGCTATAAAACTGTCTTATAGCCTTATAGCCTTCCCTGACATTGAGATTTAGAGTTTGGGATGTGATCGAAATCCAACAGAAATTGTAGCAAAACTGAATACTGTGAACTGGTGAAACCTCCTTTCTCGCTTGTACCAAAGCTTGGGAGATCCTCCCTATGGTACATACTCATTCAATAGAGGCATGGAGTTTCTCCTCTTGGTCTTCTGCACCATGTTTGCTTGGTTGCGCAGTGAAATGCGTATGCAGGAAGCTCCCAGCTTACAAGGTTCCCCGTCCACCTGCATGGGGATGGCTTTGGATGTGGTAAGTACCACCTCCCGGCACTGGTACAGCCGCTCTCCATGGCCGCCCACTTGCAGTGCTGCCTAGAGAACAAAGAAGAAGGTGAAGTAAGTGGATTATATATACTTCATTCTAATAGTTAACATATAAGATACAGCTGGGTCTCAAAATGGGTTTCAGTTCAATCTATTCTGAAGAACCCTTGTATATGCAGGGTCCAACCTGTAGCCTGAGATACTCAGGAGACATGAAATTTGTCATAGAATTATACAATTGGCAAGGAATGTAAAATGACATGTAGCCTAAAAAGAGCCTTGCACCTTTGGACATAACAAATCACCTGCTTTCAGACAATAATTTTTTGGGGCTTAGCTCATTCCATCAGAAAACTTGGCTTGCCTGCAGTTTCCACCCCACTGACCCAAAGTGCTGCAGTTGAGTCCCAATGGCATATGGAGTTGTAATATAACAGTGATGCTCAAAAGCCTCAGGAGCATTTCTTAGCCTTATATCCCCAAACATACCATTTGCAAAGTCATACACTTAGGATCTATCAAGGTGTTCTGCATCCTTATCAGGACCTTTATTAGGCTTTGACTCTTTGATTTCTGCTGAGGTTTGATACAAATTCAGTCCTAATATTCATAATTTGCACTAATGCAATTGCTCATCTTCACAAACATAAATTGCTAGCATGTGTGGTTAATACGGATTGAGCTTTAATCTCAGTGGATTCCATATATGTGGATCTAAACTAGTCTGGACAGTCCTGTAAATTTCCATTGCAAAATGAAGTACAGTTGAAATGAATGGAATCAGTTTTAGCCACTCAAAATGTAAGTGGTAAAGGTCCAGTTCAGGTCTGGAATAGAGCAAGGGACAAAAAGTTACAACCTTTTATGCCCTATAGAAATAGGTCTCAAATCAACAATTGCAGAAACCTAATGTTCCATTGTTTACTCCTAAGCAGGATGTTTTCTGCTCAACAAATAAAGGGTTGATACTGCTCTTAACTATTAATTATATTTTGTGATTACGTAATTCATCTCAGCTATTCCGGGTGTAATCTGAAATGTACAATACAAGAAATTTCTATTGTGCCTGTCAGTAATGTTTTGATGCTCCCAAAGAGTACAAACGAAATGTATTAATGAGTGCACTTCAACGATATGGCTACTTAGGCAGACTAGAGTGAAAAGTCAGAATAGCTGGGCTTACTCACCAGGGAGGTCATGGTGAAGGCAATGACTTCAAGGCAGCCGTCATCATGGCGCTGGGGTTCAAAGTCATGATGCTCTCCAGGGTTGCCCCAAGGCATAGTGCCTGCACAGTACCTATGTATAGAAGGAAGGGAGACAAATGAATTGCTACAACTGAAAACACAGGAAGGGGTTTAGAAAATTTGGAATTCAGCATAAAAGCAACAACTTATTTTGGGGGGGGGAGTGAATGTAACAGCCCACCTTGGAATGTTTAGGAAGACGAGGCATTGAGGCTTAAGATCATGGATCTTGGGAGTCAGATCTGTTCCATCACACTGTTGTGGTTTTTTAAAAAAGAGAATAAGCAGTTAGTATCAAGGACAAGAAACAACAAGCCAAATCCTATCCATTCTATGGGACAGCCAAATTTTTCTTGCCTGAGACTTAGCCTGGGAATAATTCATTCTCCCAATATTTTCCATAATAACCAACTTCATCATCAGACCACACTTGTTATTCAAGCCGATAACCTTGTTTCTCCAACAAACTGAAAGAACCCATCTGTATCGCAATATACTCACCACCACTTTGATGTGTTTCGCTAAGTCTTTAGAGCTCCCCATGAGAAAATCAGAGAATGCTGTCTACAAATAGAAGAAAAATTGAAACAGTTTACAAAGTTGCCTGCCTACACAGAAAGGGAAGTTTGAGAGGGCAAATTTTAACAAATTTCCTCTTTTAAATCTCAGTGAAAATGGCAGGGTAGGTATCTGTTTAAGTAGGAATGTTGCACATTTAATTATCCAAAATTACCATCTTTCATTCTGTTCTCTACTTCACAGATGGTACCTAGTCCCTATTACCCTGTTTCCCTGAAAATAAGACCTCCCGGGATAATAAGCCCAATCAGGCTTTTGAGCGCATGTACTAAAATAAGCCCTTCCCCTGAAAATAAGCCATCCTTGAAAATATTACAACACAGCAGCAGTCATGAGGTGACCATGCTCTCCGCCTCTTGCACCTCAAAAATAATAAGACCTCCCCGAAAATAAAGCCAAGTGCTTATTTCGGGGGTCAAAGGAAAATAAGACCATGTCTTATTTTCGGGGAAACACAGTATACATGATTTGGGTAAATTTCTAAGAGCATAATCAAGTCCCATCCCACTATCCTCACTCCCTGGCTGAATCTAGTGCTGAGCTACATTGCACAATGTCTCCCACTTTCATAGTCCCTCTCAGGGTATAAAAAAAATCTTGCCACTTTACTGGAGACAGCAAAACTACATTTAGAAAACAAAAAGCTGTACACCACTTTCTCCTGTAAGTTGATTACAATTGAACATTTCTGAATATTCTTCTTTCATTGTGCTGACAATCTTCACCTCCTATTTTACATTACTTCATACAAAACCTTGACTCAATACTAATTGCAACAGTTATTCAAACTTCTTTTCCAGAGAAAACAGGAAAACTACTTTCTCATATTCACAAGTCAGTATCTCTCTCTCTTATTCTCAAATTCTAGTAATGTCGAGCAAGTTGTACCAATACAGATTTTTCAATACAGATAAAGTATTTTTTCCCTGCATACATTCCAAAGGAAACCAATAGTACCTTTTCCTAACTCAGAATGCCTCCACATGTATGATGAGTGGGACTCCTGGCATTTCCAGGGAAATGAGATTTCAACACATCTGGAAGATGCCAACTGGGGAAAGGTTGCTATCAATAATAAGTATTTGTGGGGGGGACATACAGATCAAGAGAAAAGTAGAAAGTGCAGACGGGGGCATGCATCCTGATGAACTTACCCCAGCATAGAACATTTTATTCCGAAATCGACTGTTAAATTTCTCTGGGTTGGCCTCTGGAGAAAGAAGTTAGTTATCTGTTATTAGGAGTCACTGGTTCTCAGGAAGCTGAGACCATGCCACTAGCATTACAAACAATATGTATCTTTACTGCTGGAAAGGCCTTAATTATTTTTCTGAGCCCATTGCTTCCAATTCTTAATCACTTTCTTTTCCCTCCTTCCCTGGGCTTATAAATTAAATTACAACCTTTCTGACTTTAGCTTCTCCATAGTCAAAGTTGTAAGCATTTCTCAAGCAATCAGCCCAGCCCTAACATAATTTGCAAAGCATAAGCTTCGACGGTATCAGACACGTTGACATTTACCTCGAGATTCGTGGAATTCCAGTGTTACTCGAGCATCAAAACCAAGGCTGAAGTAATTGTTGAAGACATCAAGAGGGAGCTGAAATAGACAAACAGAACACTTAACCCAGGACTGAAAGACAGAATGAGGTTTTTTTATTTGGCATACAGATATATGTATAGAATAAAAAAAGCAGTTTAGAACTGTGAATATAAAACCTCACCTCCTTCATCTATTAAAGTCTCTTCTGATATTTATTGCATGAAAATGAAATTCTGAATGCAGAAACTTCTCTATGAGAATACCATATACAGGTAGTCCTCTACTTACAACAATTCATTTAGTAGCTATTTGAAGTTACAATGGTACTGAAAAAAGTGACTTATGACCATAAGACTTATGACCATTTTTCACACTTATGACTGGTGCAGCATCCCCATGATAATGTGATTTACATTCAGGTGCTTGACAACTGGTTCCTATTTATAACGGTCGCAGTGTCCTGAGGTCATGAGATCATCTTTTGTGACCTTCTGACAAGCAAAGTCAATGGGGAAGCGAGATTCACTTAACAACCGGGTTACTAATTTAACAACTGTTGTGATTCACTTAACAAATGTGGCAAGAAAGGTCATAAAATGGGACAAAACTCACTTAACAAATGTTTTAAATTCTGGGTTCAATTGTGGTTGTGAGTCAAGGACTACTTGTAAAATCAAATCATGTGTTCCTGAGATTCTCACAAAAGCTGTTTTAGCTGAGACTCTGATACTCCTTAAATCACAGTGATTCTAAACAAGGACAATAAATTCTTAGAGCCAAAGTAGGTATTCCCACATATTCACGTTTAAGTCATGCTTCGAAAGGAAAGCAGTTTTGTTTTTTTACTCCAACCTACCATAATTTCCAAATTCCAAGGATGTGTTTGAGATCGGAAACTCCAGAGAATAGGAAGTTCTTTGCAAGAGCAAATTGGAGCAAAGTAATGAAGAATTGGCAATAGCTTAAAGCATTTCCTCCTCTCACAGACGTACAGTTTTTCCTTCCACAATAGCATTCAGAAGAATGGATGGAGATTTAAACTGGGGAGAGGGCAGGGCATTCACAGTGACTCCAGACCCTTCTCTCTCACGCCAAACCTTCAGCCCAGGAACAGAAGGAAAGTTCTCCTTTTGTATACCTGGATGCAAATACAACTGTTGACTGTGAAATCTGGAAATCTACTTTATTAAGGCTCTGTGTCACATGGAGAGCTTTATTTCAACAAAAGCACTCCTAGTAAGGTGCCTTTCTGACTTTTCAATTTAGTCAGGGAGGGTGAGGGACAACCTCATTCTCTTCTTGATAAAAAGGTGTTATGATCTGTTATCCCAACCTTGAAAACCAGAGACATTTAGTTCCAGAAGCATACCTGATTGCATCGTAATGAATTTCTATACTTTTTCTGATAACAGTTTCAATTTATTATCCCTTATCTACTCTATTTGCGTTTATAGCAGCTATTCAGTGGAGATATATTATTACCTGACACTGTTTACAGAAAAAAGATTTGGGTATCATCAGTAAATCCCTGTAAGCCGCCTAGGGTGAAATGGGCGGCAAACAAGTTTGATAAATAAATAAATGAATGAATAAATAAAATAAATAAATAAATAAACAGCTTCAAATAAAATTTATACATGGTAAATGTGTTATTTTTGACTGCTTAGACCTGATCTAAATAGGAAATGACAAGATTGCCTTCCTACAACTGAACACAGAACTGAACATTCTATTATTCTTTTGCACTTATGATGAATTATGACAGTAAACTATGCTGAAGTGTAATCATTACACATTAGAAGCACAAAGGCAGATTCTAGAGAATATTATCTATTTTAATGGATTTAGATTATGTTTATTGATCCTTTTCCATCTTCATTTTTAGAATTTACTTCTTCCTGTTGCCTCACTTACACAATTTGTTAAAGTTAGCAAGATATATTTTCTGTGATGTCACATTATATTTAACTCTTATCTAATTTTTCTAATCTAATCTAATTTTTTTCTAATCTAATTTTTCTTATTTCTCATATTTAACTCTTATCTAATTTTTCTAATCTAATCTAATTTTTTTCTAATCTAATTTTTCTTATCTAATATTTCTTATTATATTTAACTCTTTATCTAATTATACTTGACCATTATGGAATAAATTGTAAAGTACAATATGTCGTGTATGAGAGTGAGCAGCTGATCTATCTGGATATGACATTACTATTAACTTAGTGATGATAGCTCTGGAACTCACCTTATCTGTGGCTGTTTCATCCTTCTCTTCTGGATTTCCCTCAGGTGTGGGGTCTACCTGTAGATTCCAGCGATCAAGTTGCACAATTTCCCCCTCTTCTACATGAGACAGGATTTTTGACAATGGTTCATCAGTATATCCCTGTGGGTTGACATGTTCTCTGTGAGAACTGAGGCAAGGTAATGGAAACAAATAACTTCCCTTCAATCTACTTCACAGTGTCCTTCACAGTGCTGACTTGGAACATAACCAAATGTTAAACATGTAATGAATTGGCAAATTCTTACCCCGCCCCAGTTCAGTGTTCTTGCTAGGTCATTTCCTGTCCCCAAAGGAAGAATGGCCACAGGAGGTGGAGGGTTCAGGCGTAACTGGTCCAAAATTGACAGGATCCATCCCACCTACTCAGCCAGAAAAGACATAACAGATTCAGACAGAATTTTGGCTGCAATTTCCTATATCTGCTCAGTTGCTTCAGCTATTAATTGCATTTTAAAATACATCCCAGGATCCCACCCAATAAGTATTAAAAAAGAAGAGTTACAAAAGATGGCAGGCTTTCTCAGGGGCTGCTATGCTATTTATTCAATTAATCCAACAACAAACCAAAATCAATTAAAAGCAATATGTATTACAACTGTTGGTTTACAATTTAGATAAGATTACAATTTAGACAGGGCCACAGCATATCAAACTATCATATCCTCCAGAAGTTAAAAAAAAGTAGTAAGCCAAGAACTAATATAAACCAACCAGTACTATAGACAGTGCTGATAGAAATGTCCATCTCTAATTACATTGCTGCATTAGTGCTTTAGGTATAATGTAAACAGCTCTGTATCCTTGAACAGGGAGCCCTGAATGCATATGGCTGTATTAAGTAATTTGATGGACAATTCCTCACACATAACCCAATGCAACAGAACTATCTGGATACTGACCCAGGTTCTGTTACTGAAGCAGATCTACCTTATCACAGCTTATCGTACAGGAAAAGGGACATAGCCACTTACTGTACCATCTCCTCCACATGCCAGAATCCGCAAGTTGTGCACTTTACGATACAACTCCAACCTGCACAAAACCCAGAGTGAGCATCACTTATTTTTAATCTATGGAACCTCACTCCTCCTGCCCCTCAAAAAAAACCAGGGGGAAGTACACATTTCCATAGGCTATTTTTAGAAATGATATTTAGTTCAAGTAAAAAATAATTTTCAAAAAATGCATCTTTAGTGATAATACTTCAGTTTTGTCTCCATAGCTGAAAGAAGCTGCATACCCAAGTCATAAAAAGTGAATGAACAGGGACTAAAGGTTTGTGGTTTGAACTGTGTATGTTCTCCCTCTATCTGTTAGCTTAATGGAATAAGATTTTTCTTCTTCCAAGGAGCAGAAAGCAGCATGGCTAGAAAATGTACTGAAGTAGCTTATTTGAGTACCGTGCTTAATACCCCACCATCCAGAGCAGGCAAGGTGAAGCTCCAGTGCAAAAGCCTGGTGTAATTTATAGAATAGCTGCTTCTAATCCTCAGGGACCCTGGTAAAAGCCTAAGTTATTATTTTTTTTAACCAAACCTGTCCCTCTCTCCACAAGGGCATGTGCATGCAAGATATGACTGGAAACAATTGGCCCTTGTCTCTTCCTGTACATAATAGATCTCTTGGCAGCAGCAATGGTAAGGAATGATTTATTCTTTATCTGTTCCTTTGCAGACTGTCTTTCTTACTGGAGCAGAAAGCAGAGAGCAGTTATTCTATGCTTTCTCTTTTATATAAAGAAGCAGCTCTTCCTCTTTACCTAAAGGAAAAGAGAGCATTTATCTGATCCTCCTTTTCACATAGCAGTAGCACTTAGACTTATGTACTGCTTCACAGTGCTTTTACAGCTCTCTCTAAGTGGTTTACAAAGCCAGCATATTGTCCCCAACAATCTGGGTCCTCATAATAGCAGGGAATACAGGCTTGGTCCAAGGAGAAGGGCTTCAGGGATCTGATTTTCCTCCTTACTCACTGGACTAAGCCTATACATCCCCAAACTCTCTTGAAGAAATCAAATTCATTCCTACAATATTGTAGAATGGAAAACCCAGACAAGTGAACTTTCAGCCACAATGCTTGCTTATTCCCCTGGGAGAAATGAAACTCTTTTAGCTTGACTCGCTCCACAGGATTGGTTATTTCTTCTTATCCTCCCCTTTATACCAGCATTTCCCTTTTTATTGGGCACTATTCAGTAGCTAAGAGATAGCATGAATGACAATGGTTGAAAATCTCAATTCAAACAGTTGAAAATAACTTGTATAGGGATCTCAGCTGCATAGCCTTGAGATGTACATTTAGAATTTCAACAATATCACCTCATCAAGTACTCTTCAAGATCATTCACTCGTCTAATTCTAAAGTGCCACTCTGCCTATTTTATAAGGTGTATGTGTGTTGGCTGGAAATGATAAATGTACTTGTGGGAGGTTTAGACTCTTAATTGTTTACTCACGCTTCTTTGGGGCCTCCCTGGCTGAGGTCAAAGACTTGTCGAGGGTTGAGATACCACATAAAAGATTGGAATATCTTTGTTCCCTAAAAGAATGGAAGAAAATATGCTGAAGAAGGCTAACAAGAGAGCCAATGGCGTTTGAGAAATAATATCGGATAAATAATTTTACCTGATTCCCACCACTCTTGGGGTTCACAAACACAAGCAGCGGCTTCATGAGAGGTGCTGGAATGGGCTTGATAACAAAGGGTTTCCATCTTCCTTCCTAAAAACGATGAATTGCAGAATGACAAATGAAGAAATCAGAGGTTTTTCCCACGGGATTTACATTGCATGTTTGACTTTATAGTCACTAAATTCCTTGTGCTTTTGACAACCAAAAATGTGCTAGGTTTGACTGGGAATGTGAACAATAATTGGGTTTTTATTTTTATAGAAAAGAAGATCTTTCTTGCTTTTTATGTCAAGGTCTATAAAAACAAGAACAAAAATCATGGAAATGATGGTGATCTAACTACAGTAAAGCTAGCCAGGCATCTACATTTCATCAGAAAAATGGCTGTTAGTTTTTCTTCCCCCTGCCCACTTTTGGGCTTCAATTCTCATTTTTTTCTAAGCAATCTCCTTTGGTGTGAAAGAGCAAAACATCCATAGACCTTTATATCTGAGTGAAGCTAGAAATATTTAAAGAAATACAACAGCTGTGCTGGATAAGATCAGTCTTGCCTATGTCCAAATTAGTGAATTAGACATTGTAGGGATGCCTATAAGCAAAACATAAGTGCAATGATACCCCATCCACCCTGTTCAACAGCTACCAGTGCTCTGAAGCTCTGAATCTAGCCTTTGTAATCAATAACTAAGTAAAATGTAAGTAAGTAACTATTAGTATTTTCTGGAATCAAGACACTATTGATCAGCTTCCTTTGTTGTTTTTAATGTATATTTATAAGGAATGACTATTTTTTATCACTATCTGTAAGCAGATTTAGAGAAATATATTTCCTCTTTTAATATGTAGCATAATAACCAAGGGGTGATAACAGGACCCTGCTATGGCTCTCAAAAGTCTCATCCCAGCATGGCCACTGATAGAAGCTACTGGGATGATAGTACAGCAACATCTGGAGAGCCGCATGCTATTACCTTCTGTGCTAAATGGCATTGTCCAATTTGCTTCAGTGCTGTCGGACTATTTCTCCCTAGTCTTTAGGAAAAGTTGCTAGTCTGCAAAATTTTATTGGGGTCTGGCTGAGAGAAGACAGAAGGCAGTTCTTTGTGCTGAGCACAGAGGAGGCGGCATTCTTTTTTCAATCAGGCTACTCATTTGGCTGGAGAGCTTCCCGACAGCCTCCTACATGCAGGGGTGGGATACTACCGGTTTAACAACCGGTTTGCTGAGTGCACGCTTCACAATCCACTCTGCGATAAAGGTAAGTAAAGCGCAGGGGCGGGCCCATTTGCTAGTGACCTTCGGAGCTATTGGTCCGAACTGATAGAATCCCATCCCTGCCTACATGGACTCGTGGCCCAGGAATACCAAAGAGGCAATTTTGTAAATTAAAATGAATGCAACACTTCGGTATTTAAAAAATACATTTTTCCCATTTGGTCTAGCTAATGCTTTTTGTACTTTTGAGCATTAATTTATGCTCAAAAGTACAAAAAGCATTAACCAATTTCCTAGGATTTTTTTTTCTTCTCCTATGGTTTCTTTAGGACTTCCTGCTGGTAATTTGGTTCTTTGTATTCTTTTTAAGTTCTCAGTCTTAAACTCTGACCTCAGGTCCCTTCTTGCTGGATTTCCGTTTGAAGGAAGTCCTTTTTTTCTTCTTACTTGACTTCAGAGGGTTCTAGAGAGAGAAGAGGGAGAAAGAACAAGAAATGCAAATCAGGAGTTGATTTAAAGTATCTCCTCCACATTCCAGAAGTATTAGGACTGCAATTCCCTGAATTCTGTTGGGAACTTTTAGCGTTGCTCTTAATACATATGGAAGAGCTTGGGCCTCATTAAGGATAAACGATTTAGGGGAGAAATGTGCACAAGAATGAAGAAAACCTAAAACTGCAACATACTTGGGGATGACGGACACGTAAAATCCAGGTGGGAGGGATGACAACAGCAGCATGTGCCCCCAATGAACAGGGCTCTTCAATGTGCTGCAGCAAGAAGCACGAAACTTTACTGTGATACTGAAAAGAAGCAAAAGAACAGAACTGATTAAGAACAATCATTGCCTCTATGAGCCTGTTTCCGATATTGGACTAGTGTACTCCTATAAGCAGAAAGGCTTGGGAATCAGATTTACCGTATTTTTCGGACTATAAGACGCACCATGATTTTGAAGAGGTAAATTTTTTAAAAAAGTTTTTGCACTCTGCACGCCTCCCAAACCCACTGCACATCCATTTTTGCAAAGGGGGGTGCGGTTTTGGGAGGCCAAAAATGCTGTATTCAGTGTATAAGACGCACCCAGATTTTCACCCTCTTTTTTTGGGGGGGGGAAGGTGTGTCTTATACTCTGAAAGACACAGTAAGTGCTAGATTTTATCATTTTAAACTTGGAATAAATTTCTGGGGATTTCATGACTTAGCACAACTCCTGGGCCTGACTGAAAACACTCAGATGTAGCTCAACTATTAGATTAGAATATTTAGAACAGACAGTAATAAAGCTGTAACACAATAATCTATTATCCACTGTTATGCAAAGAAATTTTAAAAAAGACTTCAGGAATTTTAACTTGAAGTTTCTTCCTCCTGCCCTACTAAATAATCAGAAACTTGGCTCAGTGCTTAGTGGCCTTGAAGTTTTTGAAAGTCATTCTACATTTGGCCTGATCTGAGAACATAGTTCCCATTTTGTCTGACTGAACCTTTAGAGGAAGACTGCTGAGATGGTGGGAAAGATGGTACTATTTCAGGATGCTAGGGAGTTTCTTTTATATTTCCCTGTGCAGGAGTTACATTTCTAAATACACACCCATGTCAGATTATGAATATACAGTAAAAAGGTAAAGGTTCCCTTTGCACATATATGTTAATCGTTCCTGACTCTAGGGGGTGGTGCTCATTTCTGTTTTAAAGCTGAAGAGGCAGCACTGTCCGAAGACATCTCTATGGTCATGTGGTCGGCATGACTAAACGCGGAGGGCTCACGGAACACTGTTACTTTCCCACCAAAGGTTCCTATTTTTCTACTTACATTTTTACATGCTTTTGAACTGCTAGGTTGGCAGAAGCTGGGTCACGTAACGGGAGCTCACTCCATTATGCGGTGCTAGGGATTCGAACCACCAAACTGCTGACATTTCTGATTGACAAGCTCAGCATCTTAGCCACTGAACCACCATGTCCTTTTTGTTTTTATTATTTTATTAATATAGAAGGGAGCAATTAGCTTTGCATCTCTCTCTCCCTCCCCTTCCCTCTATCGCTATCTCCATAAAAAAAATCTTGTCTTTTTCAATTCTTGCAAGTCTACATTCAGATATTTTTTACTAGCAGTCAAGCCAACAATAAATATTTTTGGGAAATATGTCAGCAAGTAAAAAGTGAGTGACTAGTTTCTGCACCTCAGATACTATACAGTTAATCCTCGCTTGCTAACTATAGTACCTCATTTAATAACTGTTCAAAGTTACAATGATTGGGGAAAAAAAGCTTTGCAACCAATCTTCACATCTAGAACCACTGCAACGTTTTCTGGTCACGCAATCACCATTTGTGTGCTTCACAACACACAAGAAGCAGAACATAAAAGTGAAATTGAAAATTGCCATCATACAATGTCCCAATTAATGACTGTGGTGATTTGCTTAACAGTGGAAGCAGAAGTGAGTTTTTATGTCTTGTGCAGTCACACAATTTTTCACTTAGAAGCTGTGGTGCTTAGCGACCAGAGTAGCTGGTCCCAGGTGTAATTAGTAAGCAAGAATGACCTGTATTTTAATTCCTCATTTTCCTCATTCTGAACAGATCTCTTATCAACATTATTCCCCGCCCTCCCCCCTCTTTTTTTTTTCTCCTTGAAAGAGAAGTACTGCAGCCAAGGACTCACAATGATAAAAGCATATACTTTTATATAAACAAGTAAAATCATGACAACAAAACTAATTTAAAAAACTTTAATAAATAGCACATCATTTTCTGGGGCAAATGGAGGTAGAGAAAAGGAGAATAAAATCTTGGTAAACAAATGCATGCTGCACTCACTGCCTGCTTACACCAGGAACAGCTGATGGCTACAATTTCCTTGCTGTGGAAAGCAAATTTCTGCTGGAAACCCTGGACAAAGGAAAAAAAAATAACATTATTCATGTTTCCTTTTTCCATTTCACATTACAGTGAAAAGTATAAAGTCTACTAAATAATCATATTTTGTGTGTTGCAATAGATATAGTTTTATAAACTTATTACACAAATGTCCTTCAATTATATGATTCTGAAACTTTCTGAAAGTTAACTTCTGGAAACCCAATTAATCACCAATGAATTAACAGTGCAATCCAGAGATGTAGATAAACAGTATGGGGGGGGGGGGAGACTTATCAAAGTCAGAAAGATAATAGTTCATAAAACTCAATCACACCGTATATGGTACCTTTTTATTTTTATTTGGTAGAATAAAGAATATTATGCAAAGATACAGTTCTCACCAGTTCCATACTAAGTTCAGCTCCTCTAACAAAAAAAACCCTCTCTTTCTCTCTGTATAATTTGATAAGATCTTGATACATACACTATAGGCACTGTTTTCCTCACCTTTCCGCATTGTCGACATTTCCCTTCCTGGCGTCTCCGGTGTACCCAATGATGCCGCACCACAGTAGGCTACAAAGAAAGAGGAGCGTGAGTTCAGGAAAAAGAAACAAAGGAATAGGAAGGAACACAACAGCTTTCAGTGCTGCTAAATATTAAGCTGTTGGTGTTCCAGTAAGAGCTGGCAAATAAGACAGGCATTAGATACCATTCACAGTTTGTTCTTTTTTGGGAGGTATGGGAAATGTTGCATAAGTGACCTTAGGAATTAGTTCAGGGAGATTGCTTTCGTTCTTCATCCAAGTTTAAAGGCAAGCACTGCCTTTCTTATCAAGAATAGATGCTGCCTCGGGTTTTTCTATCTTGTACTTCCAAGACTATTACTTATATTACACAGGCTGCCCAAAATACTGGTCACATTTCCCCAAATGGAATGCAGACCCATTTCTCTTCAAAAAGGAAGGTACAATATGGTTTCTGTAGGCTTTAAATAGCATCCATCAAATACAGAACCATGCAAAGATTCTGTCAATATTGTTGTTGAAACTCTTATGTAACTTGGGAACTAACACCCTGGAATAAGTTTAAAAAACAGAGTTAATGCAGATGAATAAGCTAACTAATGAAAAAAGTCAACTGTTTTTGTGGCAACGTTGGATTTACTTTCAGAGTCACTATTCTTATGAAAATTCACAGGTTATACTAATAAAATATTAAGTATAAGATTAATGAAATGTTATATGTATAAAGTAGTTCATTAATACAGATTCAGTGTATGAATACCATAAATAATAGTTCTAAAAACAAACAATTGTAATGACTAACCAGATAGCATGCATTTATTCATTTATTCCTATAGTTCGTATCTTATTATTTTTTTTAAGAAAATCTATCCATGACTACTACATGTGCAATTTTTGAGCCAGAGAGACTGCTTAGCACAAAATTTATTATTTCTTGTTTTTGTAGATTTTCATGGGTGTAGCTATGCTGGTCTTGTTGTATTTGGGTCTTTTCTCATGTAAGATTGAGATTGTCTTGGCAATGTTTCGGCAAGGTCTCACTCGCCATCTTCAGGCTGGGTTTTGGGCTTAAATCGTGGTCGGAGCTGCTGTCTTTCTATAAATCTTGGTGGGGGTATGTGGAGTGCTGGCTTTGTTTCAGTAAGTGGAATGATTGGTTGTGTGGTTATATCATGATTGGTAGATTGGTGCTGGCTGTGTGTCCATTGTTGTTTCGTGTTGTAACAGCCTGGGTGGTGGGTGGGGCTCATTTGTCGACTAGGGCTGGTTTCCAGATGTCTGGTAGGCGGGAGGTATCATCATGTTTATTCATGTTGTGGGGGTGTTTCTCTATTTCGAAAGTTTCCATAATTATTCTCTTGTTGAAGTGTTCTGTTGTGGAGATTAACATGGTTCCTTCAAAATTAATTTCATGTCCTGTGGCTTCAAGGTGCTGGAAAAGGGAGGAAGTTTTTTTCTTACTGCGTTCTTGTGTTCTGCGATGCGTGCATTTATTCTCCAGTTCGTTTGTCCTATGTATGTTGCAGGGCAGATTTTGCATGGTATTTCGTAGACTCCTTGGTTTTCTAGCTGGATTTTGTCTTTGGGGTTTCTTAAGATGTTGGCTACTTTTTGGTCAGTGTTGAAGGAAGTCTTGATATTGTGTTTGTGGAGAATTTTGCTGATTTTATCTGTGGTGCCTTTGATGAAAGTGGCGATGCCGTTGTCCTGTTCTGTGTCTTGGTTTTTGGGGGGAGTCTCCCTTTGGATTAGGTTGGTAATTGGTTTTTTTTAATCTGTTGGAGATTAATTTGTTTGTGAGAGTGTGTAATTCAGTTTTCAGATGGTCTTTGTCAGCTAGGCGTTTGATTCTGGAGATGAGGGTCTTGACTACAGAGTTGATCTGTGCAGGGTGGTGATGGGATTGTGTGTTTAAGTAGCAATTGGTGTGTGTTTTTTTCCAGTAGATGGTGTGTCCTAGGGAGCCATTGGGTTTTTTGTAGATTAGGACGTCCAGAAAGGGAAGTTGGTTGTTTGCTTCTATTTCCATAGTGAATTATATTTTGGGGTGTAGGCTGTTGAGATGTGTGAGGAAACTGTCCAGTTTTTCTTTCCCGTGTGGCCAAATCGCGAAAGTGTCATCAACATATCTATATCTATAGATATAGATATAGATATAAGAGCCAAGGTGGCGCAGTGGTTAAATGCAGCACTGCAGGCTACTGCTAGATCAGCAGGTCAGCGGTTCAAATCTCACCGGCTCAGGGTTGACTCAGCCTTCCATCCTTCCGAGGTGGGTAAAATGAGGACCCAGATTGTTGGGGGCAATATGCTGACTCTCTGTAAACCGCTTAGAGAGGCCTGAAAGGCCTATGAAGCGGTATATAAGTCTACTGCTATTGCTATTGCTATATATTCTCGAAGATAAGAAGGCATGCATCATAGTAGCCTTTCTATTCCAAAAACATGTTCATATTTTATGTTCATGGAAAAGTACAGCTTTAGATTTGGCTATAATTCTCTGCTTCAAATTTAGGCCAAATATTTTAAACGCATTGGGATGAAGCTGCATATTTTTTTTAAAAATCCCCCACTTTCAACAATGCTACAAAATCCTAACTAGTTCATGCAGTTCTTACCTCCCGGATATTCCTTGATCCAGATTCTCTAAAGGAAGGCTTGCATCGGAAATTAATCTGAGGATTTAACAGGAGGAGGATTTAATCCTATGAATAACAGTCTATTTTGATATTTTTTTCTGTCATTCCTCCCTTTAAACAGCTTCAATGAAAAAGTATAAGAATATATAAATTACAGGATATGCAATTTGAATTCGTCTAGTTCATGACACTCTTCTCTAAATAGCAGTAATGCAAGGTACCTCCCAGTTCTCCAATCAGGATTATTTAACTGGTAATGTCTAGATTGAAATAAATTTAGATTTAACTGAATCTAGGGCCTTCAGAATACTAAGCTAGGGTCAAAGAATTAAAAACAAAATTTATCCTATTAGGTAAGTATTTTTCAGATTTTGGTTGCAGCAAGATGGAATAAAATACAGCAGAGCATTTTTCATGATGGTCTACTCACTTTTTCTAATTGTTCTATGCAGGGTGTGTGGACTACAATTTTGCAGGCTGCACATTTGCGCTTGGACATAGGTTTTTGCTGCAAAAAGGGGAACATAATGTTTATACCATCAACCAGTGCCTGAGAAAATTGCAAATTATCCAGAAGAATGATTCAATGGAATAAATTCCAACATATAAAAAACTTTGCAGATCAAAGCCATTTTTTTTAGTCTGCATATTTCCATCCCTATATAAAAGTCAGGCAAGGAAGGCATCTCAAGGTGACTTGAAATATGGAGCGCAATGTCTTCCCCCATTTCTTGATCATAATGAATCAAAAAGAATTCAGAAGAGGCAAACAAATCTGAATTAGATTGTAATCCCCGAAAAAAAGGTTTAATAAAGAGATGTCTTAAAATATATTTTTATACATCTCTGCTGTGAGTTGTCCAGAGATGTGTTTTAAGAGAGGTGGCCATAAAAGTATTTTGATAAATAAATACATTCATAGTTCTGTTAATTTAGAAGTCACTTTTCAAGCATCACAGAATAAATGAATACATTTTAAACTAATTAAAATTTTAAATGCATCAAATGAAGACTGTCGGTCGAACATCAGGTTCTAACTACTTTTTATCATGTTTTTCTCTGTTAGGAAATATTTCTTTCAGGAATTTTCACTTTTTAAAAATTACAAATGCATGGTACATATTTATTTTGTTTTGTATACGAACATGCACACAATATTTAGAATAAATCTTGATTGTGCAATTGTATGGAACTGTAAAAAATTGCTTCTGCTTTTAAAGAGAGAAAAAAGTCATCAAATATTCAGCAGAAAGCACAGTGAGATTTTGGGAGAGAAATAAACACTCAGAATAATCAACAACATCAACAATTATCAACAATATAGGATTATCAACAATTATCAACAATATAGGATTATCAACAATTATCAACAATATAGGATTATCAACAATTTTACAGACTAATTCAGCAAATGTTGGATGCCGCAAACAAAGTTTTAGTTTGGTTTCCATTTCTAATAATGGACAGACTGTTGTTTCGAAGCAGCTGGGACAACTGATGTAATTATGCTGATAATGCAAAGTAAATCAATTGTCTAAATTCATATTTAATGGACATTTGTCTACAATAGGCACTATTTCTTCCAAATGATTTGTAAAATTGAGGTTTTACTGGTACACACTTATATTGATTCAGACAGGTGGGCTGGTATATACTGTAGTAGCTCATCTAATCTCTAATGGGCAGTGGTTCCACCTTTAATCTTATTTATTCAAGCTTGTTATAGCTACTCAACTCTGAATAGTGTACAAAACAAAATAAAAAAATCTATAAAAACAAATAAAACATAACAAAACAGCCCAGATTGAAATCATCTCACAAGCAATACGAATCCAAACAAAAGGGGCTCCAGAAAATACAATAATACATTAACTCTAGGCCTGGGACTAAAGCCAGGTTTTAAGAGCTTTCTGTAATCCTAGGAGAGAGGGTGCTGCCTAGAAGACTAATATATACTTCTCCCACATATAAGCAACTACTGTATACTAGAGTAGGCTTTTTTGTTGCTATCTGGAGCTACATATCATTATTACAATTACCATCATTTTTTAAAAAAAACAACAAGATTTTTTCAAAGTTTACAAGGATTTCGCATGACACTAGACAGGCAGATCTGAAATTGGCTGTGAAGGAGAGCTGAGGATAAATTTGAAATAAATTCAGATCAGATGCTATTCTGGATTCTGAGTTGTCTTTGGCATTGCCCAGACATAATTCATCATCCTCTTGGCTCCTAGCAAACATATTCATGTTCCATCTCCCTGATGATATGCTGAAAAAGGTCATCGGAGCATCTGTGACTCTGTGGTCTGGGATCTTAGCCTAGCCTGCATATGCTAGCTTTTACATTCCCTAAGCCTATAAGATATTCTTGTTTTGAGAGTTGTCTTGTTAAAATAAAAGGGGAAAAAGATTTATAAAAATATAATTGGGCTGTCAATTTAGGGAGTGGGGGGGGGGAAGAGTGCTACTTTGGGAGTAGGACAACATTCCCCATGAATCCATAATTAGTTTAGCAGAGGTACTCCTAGATTTTGGCAAAATTCTTTCCATGCCCATTTCCCACTGAGGTAAAACTGCTCTTCGCTTGAGAGTTTTGCAGAAAAGGCTATAAAACTTCCCATGCAACTAAGACGGCTCAAAATACCATAAACTCACAACTCATATAAAAAAAGGAAATTAAAACTGAAGATTTTACCAAAACTGTTCTGCATGGGGCTTTTTATAAGCGTCACTGGAAGAATCCTTTCCAGTTTAGCGCAAGATGTCTGCAATATGCTGGCAATTCTCAGTTTTATGTTTCCTTCCCTTACTTATTATAAAGACTGCAAAAATAGGCTGAAGCGAAGTTCAGAAAAGAAATCCATTCCACGGATTTACTACAAGATTTAGAAGGATGCACGCTTCCTTTAAGAAGCAGGCTTGCCAAAATCGGTTCCAGCACCGATCCTGAATGGCTGCATATCAGCCGGATGCATCTTCCTTTACATGACTGAATTCCAAGCTTCCTACAGAAAGAAATATTTCTGTTTAGACCTCTGTGTACTTTGCCATCCATTTGGCAAATCTTGCCACAAGAACATTTGAAACCAGTAAAGAATTTGGCTATTTTGGGGGGATGGTACTCACATTGTAGAACAAAGTACCACTAGGCAGAGGTGGTATTCAGCAGGTTCTGATCAGTTCTGGAGAACCGGTAGCGGAAATTTTGAGTAGTTCGGAGAACCGGTAAATACCACCTCTGACTGGGCCCGCCCCCATCTATTCTCTGCCTCCCGAATCCCAGCTGATTGGGAGGGAATGGAGATTTAGCAGTATCTGCCACGCCCGCCAAGCCACGCCCACAGAACTGGTAGTAAAAAAAAATTGAACCCCGCCAGTGCTACTAGGGCTAAAGGAGGCTCCTCTTTGCTAGCACATAGGAAGCAGCTTAAAATTATTTATTCATCCAGAGTGTTTAATCTTATTGTTATAACTTTGGAATTTTTATTTGTTTGATATTTTAGCAATTGTTAAAATAATGTTTTGTTGAATTGTTATAAATCTTTCTAAGTCATGAGAGGTGTGTACAACATATAAAGAATAAATAAATTTAGTAAAATGAGCATATTTCCTTTTTTTCATGCATCAGTCTGAACACACCAAACATATTTCTAAGCTGTTTTAATAATTTCAGGTGTCTGAATTCTCCACTAGCTGGTGCTATAGTATCATATACTCTTGAAGTTTACCAGATAGTGGCAATTTCTTACAAAACTTACCAGAATTTTTGACACACAGTTTTGTTCCCCCACATAGCAGAAGTCCCCAGAGACATTGGTTTCAAACCAGATGTGCTCCCCATAAACTGCAGTTTCCTGAAAGACAGAGGCAATTTAGAACTCGAGGCAAGTTTAGAACCTGCCCAGTTTTCCATCATTGTCTACTCCAGTTCAAAGACTTACTTATTTCTTAAATTCAGCCTCATAATGAACTGGAAAGAGGCACATTATCTTAGTCATACCAAGGATGCATCCTTCTGGTGATGCATTATTGCAACTGAGAAATGGAATACACATGAACCACATGATGAGACTTCATCATGCTTCCACTTCTCCATGTTGCTTCCACTTTCATCAGAAGCCCTGGTGGCACAATGGTTAGAATGCAGTATTCTCTGTGGAATAACTCTGTCCACAGTCTGCCGTTCAATCCTGACAAGTTCAAGGTTGACTCAGCCTTCCATCCTTCCGAGGCCGGTAAAATGAGGACCCAGATTGTTGGGGGCAATATGCTGACTCTGTAAACCGCTTAGAGAGGGCTGTAAAGTACTATGAAGCGGTATATAAGTCTAAGTGCTATTGCTATCTCAAGCAATCAGATTGTGACACAAACTGTGGTCAAAGCCACTCTCTGCTTCTACTCTTAAAGGCCAACCGTGTGGGGACTTCATAGTTACAACCAAGCTAATTATAGAGAAACAAGCTGTTCTTCTTTCTTTTACCCAAGACAGGAACTTACACTCCAATCAACAGAGTTACGAATCTCCCTCTCTGAGTCACTTCTTAAGGCGAACGTGGGGGTTGGCTGGGCTACCATGTGCTGGAGTCCCGACTTGGCAATGGCTTTTCTGAAAGACAAGAAGAAGAGTGGCTGTAAGGGCATTTTGTTCACACAGAATAGACCATATATATTACATTTAAAACCTTGATGTTAAATAAGAGCATTTTTGTTTTTTAAAAAAGAAGAGTGCTCCACAGTCATGTTTACCCAACCTGTTTAATTCAGTCAACATACTTTTGCTACTGGTTCAAAAGTCAGTATTTGGGGGAACAGAGAGTCCCCACTCTAATAAATGCCTAGCAATGTCATGTACTCTTGTGTCAGGAGAGTAACAATGCGGCTTTACTAGCCCGATTCTCACTGCCAGACAAGCAGCTATTGGCTTCATTGGTGGTACAACCAACTAGTATTAGAAATGTTTCTTTGGGTGAGGCAGCCGATCGATACAAGAAAGGCTTGCTCTGTGGGTGCTAGGAACATCCATGGCTGGAGAACCTTGCTTTATCAGCTCCTTTTTCTTGAATGACTGACTCGGCAGTTTTACAACTATTCCACATTTGTCTGAATTACAGTATTTGCACAAGAGGAGGCTGTTTGGGGTAAAAGCTAATTCTATTTCTCAACTGCTGACTGAGCTAAGGGGTTTGCACCATACACTTACTTTGTCCTTAACCAATTATAATAAGTGTGTTCTGTGAGCCCAACCCCAAGAAAAATTACTCTTGGGATAGAGAATCATTTTTCTCAAAAAGCTAGAGGGGAAAAAGCCTAATATATGTAATTACACAGGCTGTAAGAGCCTTGAGTAGATGAAACAGAGTCCAATTTCCTATTGTTTCTCAAGCACAATTATTTAAAGTTGTTTGTGGGGGGAGATGAATATAGTTTAAAAGCTAAAAACAATACTTAACATTGCCTGTGACTTTTAATTTCTGGTTTGATTTCCCCCCTATCCATGTAGTTTGGAGATGTCTAGACTATAACACCCAGCTAGCAGTCAATACTCAAGCAACTCTGGGAACTGCAGTCCCACAACACCTTAAAGTATTTAGGAGAACAAGAAAGTATTATGTAAAGCAAGGATAAAGGCAGCTAGTAAAATGCTAGTCTCAGGAATGTCAGATTCAGATACTTATTTTATTGTGATTGGACGGTTTAGTCTCTTGTTAATGCACTCAACTCATTGGAAATAGAATTCAGTCTCCAACAGTAATGAATCTGCTTGAGCATTCCTGCTGCCATAGCTTCTCCTCCCTACTCATCCTCTCCCTTCCACCCTCATCACCTCCAGTCAAATGATTTTAAAACTACTTATAAGCCATACATACGTCAAAAGGGCATTGTAGCCTTCAGAGGAGTCACTGCCACAGCTGCTGAGGGCAGGATCCACTCCCAAGCATTTATGGGTACTCAATGGCAGCCAACAGGTTCCGACAGGCACCTTCCACCTCCTGGCAGCCCTTTCAAAACTGCATGGCTGAAGCAAAGCACTTGGCTTGGGCGTTTCACCTGAACATCGCCGCTGGTTGAAGTATCTGTAGCGGCCTTGAAGCCCGTAGGCTGCTCTGCTGTGCACAAATTCTGCAGGAAGGAGGTGGGAGGATCTGCGGCGCAGGTAATAAGGGTCTCGTAGGAAAGGTCTTAAATCAGGAACGTGTTGGATTGGGGGAATGGGATATAGTGAGCACTCAGTCTGCAGTTCCTTCTTTTCAAACTCTGCTCCTTCAGATCCTGAGGAGAGTGCTTCCTCACTCCAGTCACTGTCCACCATCCCATCGTTAGGGGACCCTGAGCTGGAGCTTTCAGTACAATGTGACTGTCTCCTTTCTTCTTCTTTGTACACTTGGATGAGACTGGCTAGCAGCAAAGAGGGCCCTATGAGATGAGTATCTATGGTGTGCACATGGCCCCCACGCTTCTTCTGGACAGAGAATCTAGGGCTCATGCAAGGGGTGGTGGTACTAGATCGTCTCCGGGAACACAACCTACGCTTGCGTGAGGAGCCCAAGCAAGACATCTCTTGCAGCTGAACACTGGATCTGCGCCGGCGTTCCACAAGTATGGTAGAGGGCTGACCTACCACAGAACGCCGCCTTGCTCTGCTCGCAGGCAAGGCCACCACACTGGTGCGTTGGGGCCCTGATGACGCAATCTTCCTCCTGAAGTGCTTTTTGAAAAAGGATTCCATGGAGATTAGGGGCTGTTAACAAAAAAGTATATGTTTTAAATGTGGGGCTCACTCTTCCCATCTAACTTCCTAAAGTGCTCCTGAATGTCTAATAATAGGTACTTCCAGGCCCTCGCCTACAGCTCCTTAATGGTTACAAGCAGTAATCAAATTTTTAAAGCCATATACAGCTCTGTGTCAAAGAGCCAGTCACCTGGAGTTCTAAAACTCTCCGGAACTGTGAAATACCAAGACACCAAGCAACTAAGCCATCCAGTTCACCATAAACACTAAGGATGAAACAAGCTGGTTATGAAAGAGCTCTGAGAAAAGGAAACTTAGTGGATACTGAAAATGAGAGAACTGTTCCAAGCATGCTAATAATATTCAGATCATCTAAATATGGTTTTTTTAAAATTTAGTGAGCAAATAAGCAGGAGGTTGAGGTATCGGTAATTCTCATAGTGAACAGATATGCTCACGTACCACAAATTTGGTTGTCCACTTTACACATAAAAAACAAAACAGATCCATGTAAAATACAGTCTCTTGACCTTCCATATAAACATACAATGAAAGCAGTAAAGTAACCTTCTCAACAGGAAAGCTGACTAGATTACATCCCTAACCCTAGTTTCTAAAATTTCTACATTATCCATCTCACCTAAGTGACTCTAAGTGCTTTATAAACAATATCATAAAATAAAAACATGACTGAGCACAGTTAAAAAATAAAAATCAAAGTTAACAAGGCTAAAAAGTTAACAAGGCAGAGGGAGCGCCCTCAAACTACCAGGCATCCCCATGGTTGTGTGACACTCTTAGACACACCCACCCCGCCATGCTAATCGGCAGAGCAAGCTCTTAATACTCTTCAAGAGAGCCAAGAGAGTGGGAGCTCATCTCACCCCTGGGAGTAAGATGATCCAAACGGCAGGAGGTAGAGAGGTTTTCTTGCTAGGTCCCATCAATCAAACCATCTAACTGGGTGTCTATGGAGATTCTCAGTGATCCAGATCATAGTTCCAAAGATGCTTTTTCAAGAGGCAAATGGACTTTCTGGTTTTTCTTTGAAGACATTTCACTTTTCATCCAAGAGCTGAAGAAGCACCTTTGGGATGATCTGACTGGATGGGATGGGTCTGATTAACAGATTATCAGAGTTGGGACCTTGTAAGCCATCTAGTCCAACCCCCTGACCAAGCAGGGAGCCCTACACCATTTCTGACAAATGGCAATCCAATCTCTTCTTGAAAGACTCCTGTGATGAAGCTCCTACAACTTCTGAAAGCAAGTTGTTTCATTGGTTGATTGTTCTGTCAATCAACAATAATAATCAATAATTTCTCCTTCTTTCTAGGTCGAACCTCTCTTTGATCAGTTTCCATCCATTACTTTGTGTCTGGCCTTCGGTTGCCTTGGAAAATAACTTGACTCTGCTATGTGGCAGCCAGTCAAATATTGGAACACGTCTATCATGTCTTCCCTGGTCCTTCCCTTCACTAGTATAGCCATGCAGAGTACTTGTAACTGTTGTTCTTCGTATGTTTTAGCCTCTAGTCCCCTAATCATCTTGGCTGCTCTTCTCTGAACTTTTTCTAGAGTCTCACCATATTTTTTATAGTGTGGTAACCAAAACTGGATGCAGTATACTAGGTGTGGTCTTACTAAGGCCTCATAGAGTATTAGTATCTTACTTGATCTTGATTGTATCCCTCTGTTAATGCAATTCAATATTTCATTGGCTTTTTTGGCTGCCACCGCACACTGCTGGCTCATATTTAACTGGTTGTCCACTAAGATCCAACATATCTGTCAACATAGTTAGGATGAGATGGTTCCTCAGGTAACTTGGTCCCATGCCACAAGGCTTTAAAGATGATAATCAATATTTTGAATTGCACCCAGAAGCAGATTTAGATTTAGATTTAATTCAGTTTGTATGCCGCCCTATTCCCGAGAGACTCAGGGCGGCTAACAATCAGAAAGGGAAGGGGGTACAAAATAAAAATAAAAAGACAAACAGTTTAAAAACACACAACAGTCGTAACCTGACTGACACCCATTGCAGTTGTGTAGTTTTTTTAAAAAAAAATTCCCTTCTTTTTTTATTTTTTAGTAGCTTGGGCAAAATGGAAAAAAATATATCAGCTGAATCAGTTTTATGCCTTTCAGCTGTCCAAGGAAAACCCAAATGTTTCCTGTTTAATAAAAAAAATAAAGCTCATTTTACAATGTTGGTATAACTGAAGTAATCCGAGACAAAGTGGAAATGAGGCAGAGCTGTAGTATGGGAAATCCGAGAAGCAACCACCAAGATCCCTTGACAGCAAGGAAAGGAATAACAGGAATTCCAAACATTCAGACATATTCAATTATATAAATAGCAATTCCACAATGTATTAGTACATCACATTGTGGTCAAAATGGATGACCGTATCAACAGTTCTTTCAGATTTCATGCATTTCTACATTTGAAAAATAGTACAAGTAGCAATTGGAGAATTCTCCAAGTGTCTGCTTCTATTTTCGGAGGAATGCTTGTATGGAAAAGGCAATTACTTTTCCATACTTTATATTCCAAGTATAAAAAGTAGTTTATCCACCTTTTATGTGCATTAAAACTGCCATATACATACTTTGTACTAAAAATGGGGACTATACATGACCATTTAGTCATGGAAAAAAGAATAATTTATTATCCTTTGTTATTTGTACAATAGTTACTGTATATAGAAAGTGCTCTTCTATCTGCAGCTATTTTAATGGCAGTACAATTCCTATTTCTGCTGCTCTCTGGTTGAGTATGCTTACTAGTAGTCTCTGTTTGGTGACTGCCTTATAGAGTAACTTTTCACAGTTATGATGGTGAAAAGCCAATAGCATTTCACTCAATTCTAACTTTGTGACCAGTCTTCAAATTTATTTCAGCTTATGAAATAAGATCATAAGCATAGCTGTGGTTTCATTAATGACTGCTTCATTTAATCACTAAGTTGTCAGTACCAATTGTGGTTGCTCAACATGAACTATAGTGTTTGGATATTTAGAATCACTGCATTTGAGAGCACCTGCTTTTATCAAAATTCTGGTAACTATGTACAAAACAAACTCCTAATATATACAAAATGACACCTCTATTTTCCTGTTCTTGCAATTGATCAATACATGTATTATGGAATAATGATGCTACAACACAATCTATCCAGCTTCAAAGCAGACAATAATCCACAAAAGTTTAAATCATAATAAACATTCAGTCTTTCAGAAAGTACAAGATTATTAATTGATTTTATGGCAACACAGCTGTTTTCCTTGTTCACAAAACTGTTGATTAAAACTAGCATTAAAAAAAATAATCTTGGAAATAGAAATTTCCTTGTTGATTTTGTGCAATTGTCCAGCCGATATTAATGAAACTGTAAAAAACTGATAATCAAAACTCAGTTTAAAAACAAGCAATTTTAATAGGAAAAATGTTATTTATTTACCTTAAAATAAAATTGGTGAATGAATAAAAATAAAATATGTAAACTTCTGGAAATGCATAAAGCATGAGTTGAGGTTGAGCATTAAAAAAAATTAAAATGAATTTTGAAATGTCCAAAGAGGATTTCAGCAATCTCACTCTTGAGAACTGACAAAAGTTTGGCAATGTTCTGGAAGATATCAGGTATTAGACATTTATTAAAATGTAAAAAAAAACATGTTGTGGTTTATGGAATTATATAAGGGTATTCTGGGCAACTTAGTATCTTAGATACTACATTGTCCAATCATGGTTTGGAGTGTTTGGTGTACATTTTTAAAAAGCATCAGTAAATTAGAATGGGCAAAACTGTGAAGTTTAAGTAGCATCCCTATAATCATGTGATCAAAATTTGGGCACTTGAAAACCAACATTTATTCATGATGGTTGCATTATATTTATGGTGGGGTCACATCCCCATTTGGGTTTTAACAAGCAAAGTCAATGGGAGAAGTGGATTCAATCAACAACCATAACAACCAGGGTCATAAAATTGGGTATAATTCACTTAAGAACTGCTTTGCTTATGAGTGGAAATTCTGGCGTCAACTGCAGTTGTAAGTACAGGACTACCTATGCCAGAGAAGAAAATCGGCCATTTTTATCCAGGTTTAAAAGGCAAATCAGCATAACATAGGGCTATGAAATACTTTGCTGGCCAACTATCAGTTCTAAAGGGCAGAAGAACAAAACAACACATATAAAAACAAATGAACCACTCTTGCCATTAGTACACACAGGTGTGCTGCCACCTGCACAAACCTATGCACTACTATGTACCAAATTCCTGTTTCCTTTGCATTGTAAAACAATGAGTATAGCAGGTGCAAAAGTTTGGATAGCCTTTCAGTCTCTGTTTTGCAACCCACCTTGGTAGGAATTAACTTCCTAAAATCTCTTAAGAAGCTAACTGTCTTTCTAGTCCTCCTCTTACAATACACACACACACACACACACACACACACACACAAACACACAAACGTCTTCTTTGCAGACATTTTCTAGCACAGAAACATTCTTAGAATAAGTCTCTGCATTTGCAGGATATTTTGAGATTTCAGCATAGGCATTATTGCCAGAAGACTGTGAAGGTCACTTCAAAACTTGTATACCGTGTTTCCCCGAAAAAAAGATAGGGTCTTATTTTCCTTTGATCCCCGAAATTAGCACTTGGCCTTATTTTCGGGGACGTCTGATTATTTTTGAGGTGTAGGAGGTGGTGAGCGTGGTTACCTCATGGCTGCTGCTGTGTTGCAATATTTTCAGGGAGGGCTTATTTTTGGGGGAGGGCTTAATTATCAGGGAAACAGGGCATATTTTTTCTCTTTGAGGTATGGTTCAATCTTACTGAAATATCCAACCTCTTTCCAGATTCAACTTCTTTACTGACTATGAAATAGTAGCTTCTTGGACAGGTTAATATTTAGTTGAATCCATTTTTCTTCCACTGGCAGAATAGTTTTAGTCTGACTAACTGCCAATCAACCCTAAAGTATAATCCAGTCATCCCTATGTTTAGTGATGGGCAAAGTGTTCCTTTCTCCAATGTTTCATGCGCGCACACACACACGGACACAAAATGTATCTTTTGTGGTTGCAGCCAAACAGCTCAATCTTTGTTCCAATTGTTCAAGTCACTTGCCCCAAAATATTTTCGGCTTACCAAGGTTCTCTTTTGCATACTTTTGGCAATGATTTTTTTTTTATAAACAAGCTGGAAAACATTTGTTGATAACTTTCCCATGTAGATCTGCCATGTAGATCTGCATAAGCATCATTTAATAGTGAATTTCAGCATGTTGCTTGCATTGATCTCTTCTGCAGAATTGAGAAGATTTCAGGCAGTTTTACAGATTTTTTTGGAGGGCTTGACTTCAACAGTTTCATGTAACATCAATTCCTTAACAATGTTTCTCATAGCTGGAACTTATTAGATATTTTTAAAAATAAATTTCCTCTGCTTTGTAATAGTAAACTACCTTTACTATTGAAATGCTTAGAGAGCATTTAGGGAAACTTTGGTTGCTGAGAGGAGACAAAACAACAACAATAAAATGAGAAATTAGAAGTGGTTAGAAAAAATTGAGTAAGGCATTGTATTCTGGCTAATTATAGGTTTATCAAGTAAATAAACCTTTGGGTCCTTATTAATGTAAAAAAACAGTATTGGAACAACTGGAAGGATATCCACATTTCTTTACTTGCTATATTCACTATCTTATGTTGAATTGACACACTTTTAATCAAATATATAGAAGGATGTCATGTTTAATTTTGTATGATTCAGAGGTCGTGTCGGTTTTTGTTGACTTACTGAAATACACATTTTGATCAGGAGTGCCTATGCAACTGTAAACATAAATATACACTAAATATCTGCAATGCCCTTAAACATGCCAGACCTACACATCATAAAAAAGTGGCACATGAATGTGTTCATCAAATGGGCATGACTTGAAGGACCTTATTTAATCTGCCTGTGGATCTTAATAGCAACAAAAGCAGGAGACAGATAATGTTTATGCATTATACAATTGATCAAAACACACACACACAAACACAGTCTTTCTCTGAAAATAAGATCCGGTCTTGTTTTCTTTTGGGCTTGAAAATAAGCACTCAGGCTTATTTTCGGCGGGTCTTATTATTATTTTTTGACTTGTTTCTCATTTACAAACTGTATACCCATTTCTCTTATAACCAATAATAAGTATTATTTTAATAAAATGAAAACTAAGATCTGGATAGCTAACTTTTTATGTAGACAACAGAAAGCAAAGTTGGAATGTCAACTAAACAGAGTAATTCAGAGATAAAACCATATATATTTACTCTAGAATATTTATAATGCATACAAATTCACATTAATACATCAAAGGCAAATATATGGCCTTATTTACATGATGAATAAACAAGTGCAAAGTTTTCAGCGTGGGTGCTGGAATTAACGAGTGAATGCCTCACAAAAAAAAGCAAGTTTTTTGTCTCAGCTTCCCATAAACAGGAGTTATATTCTTACCAAATTTTGCTACATCTGGTTGGCAAAAAAAACAAAAAAAGAGCAAAACCCAAGATTATTTATAATTAACTTTCCATATGAAAGAGTTCTTGTTATGTTTTGCCTATCTACAGAATTAATGTGACAGAACGATAACCTTCGCATATCTGAAACTGCAGTTATCATGAATATTCGTTAGCATGAAAAGAAGCCATTATGTGGCAGCTGTCATTTCATCTCACCAAAAATAGCCTCCCCTCACATTTACTGATAATATAACTAATCCCTAGGGCAAGTTTTTTCAGTAGAAATAAGAATATTTTATCTCATTCGTTTTGGAACACCTGAATGAATCACATGTAAGAAATGCTTCCAGTCACAGAAGCCTCTAAAGGCTCTGTTTTCTAGTGTTGCATTTGGAACCAAATTGCCTTTCATCTGCTAATCGTATGGTGATAAGCTTTGTTAGTTGGATATGTTTTCTTGACAGAAGGATCTAGCACTGGTCAGCTCATTTAAAAAAAAGTTTCTTCCTTTTAGGGTTTTAACAAGAAACGTTTCTGCAACAATAGACACCTTCAGATTCCAGTACCTGTTTCTTATTTGTGGAAGGCTGAACGAGGCTTGTCCCAACTGAGAAAATTCACTATAACTCTGAAGCATATATGGTAAAAGGTAAAGGTTCCCCTCACACATATGCTAGTCGTTCTAGACTCTAGGGGATGGTGCTCATCTTCATTTCAAAGCTGAAGAGCCAGCGCTGTTCAAAGATGTCTCTGTGGTCATGTGGCCAGCATGACTAAATGCCGAAGGTGCACAGAACGCTGTTACCTTCCCACCAAAGGTGGTTCCTATTTTTCTACTTGCATTTTTACATGCTTTCGAATTGCTAGGTTGGCAGAAGCTGACAAATAATGGGAGCTCACTCTGTTATGCGGTGCTAGGTATTCGAACCACTGAATTGCCGACCATTTTGATCGACAAGCTCAGTGTCTTAGCCACTGAGCCACCACGTCCCTCTGAAGCATATACAGACCTGCAAACAAGAATATCCCACATGGAACAGAATTATAGCCAAGGCCTTGATCTATCCAATACTTTCCTGTGGGGCCTAGTAACCCCAACTCCGGAACTGTGTATGAGTCACCCAAGCAATTTTTGCAAAGGCTGTACGCAGAGATGCCTGCGTTGGTGCCAGGAAGAATCATAGAGAATATCGTACATACTGTGGTAGCTCCTCTTTATTGTTTAATCTACAGTAAAGCACACACTTCTATTTTTGGCTTAGATTAAGAGAGGCTAAAGGAGAGTCAATTTCTCACTACTTGCACATTTATTTCTCTGAAATGAGGCTTCATAGCACAGTGGTGCAAAGGAGGAGCCTGAAGTTTATTTTACTCCCTAATATCAATTATAATATTCCCAGGATCCAGAAATTGCTAAAAGTACAGAACTATTAATAATTGCTACTGTTGACACAAGGGTATTACAGGCTTCCTTTATTATCACTGCCATCAGAATGCTAAAGAGGCCAACTCAGAGGCTTGGGAAAAGTATCCAGGGATTTCACTCCAAGTTTACTGCAGGTTTTACACAGTTCACAGGCAGAACTTTTTCGTTAGCTCATGTTTTCACAGAAGTGCTCACTCCCATACCCTTCTGACATCAGTGTCTTTTCTTATAGATGCAGCTGCTGCATCTCTCCCTCTTCTCGATAAATACTTTTTTATTTTAACTCAGCTAATTTTAATGTTTATTGCAGCTTTTGATCTTATTCAGCCAGTAAAGTATACTATATTAAACTATGTTCCATTAATCAAAAGCACTGGGAAAACTGGAGGGCTCCCTTGCTACAACTGCTAGGTCTTATCAAATGCAGCACAACAGATTAAATAGACTGCTTATGTAATTACAGGTAGGTAATCCTGTATCACTATGAGACATGATGGCTTGCGAAGAAGTACATACACACTATTCACAGGGAATTTCCCTAAGTCTTAAAATAATTTGTCACCTACTTCCCCTATTCGTTGATCTATGAGTCATAAACCACCAAATGCATTTTACCTGGCATGAGAATATGAAGCCATATATAATGCAACATAAAGATTCCTGAAGCATTGATAGGGGCATTTGACTATCATTCAGATTTGGAACTCTAAGTAGCTAACCAAAAAACCTCCAGAGTTTGAGTGTGTGGTCAATCAATATGCATGTAACAGCCTTATGGGAAGTGATAAGCAAACTGTGCAGTAGCAGCCACAACGTTTTTAGGTACTGCTGAACTGAAAATGCATGAACATGAAAGCCAATGTGAAATTCAGTCATATCTATTCACATTCAAATTTACTATCCAAGTAACCAAGAAGCAGGGTGGCTCGAATGGTTGAAATGCTGGGCAGGAGGTTAGCAAGCCCGCGTTTAAGACCCAAGAGCTGCCATGAGGCAGGGTTAAGCTCTCATCCTTCACTTCAGCTCCTGCTGGGGACATGAAAAGAATCCCCAACTGGTATCCTCAGGGCAATGGTGGTAAGTCCCAAGAATTGCTGGGAGTCAGGCAGATGATGATGATGTGATCCATTCAGTTGTGTCCAACTCCAGATCTTTCCACATCTTCTGATCTTGGACTGCTTCTTTGAGTTTTTAGGCAGTATATACTTTTAATTAATTGTAATGCTGTTTGTAGATATACTGTTAATTATTTATACGCACTTTTCCTGGATGCTATCCTGTATTTCTACCTTTCAGCTGAGAGAAATTGATCCCAGTAGAGCAACTATGAAAAAAAAACCTAAGAAATAATTCTATACCACTGATAGAATACCAAACAGTGCCAGTAAACACATCCATGGTGATTTACTGGCGGTCTGCTCCATTTGGCTCTTTTTGATTAAAAAAAAATATTTTATTTTTAAAAGATGAGCACCTGTTATTTTACCAAACAAACACTGGCTACAGCATAATCTTTATTTCCAATAATGTTCCTACCACCTAAATGTGTTCCATAAACTTTATTAGAAAATAAAAAAGAATGACAGCTACTTTTAATTGCTTTGTTTGGTAGCGTGCCCACAAACACACAAACACACACACACACGTAGATCAAGCTACTCTACATTAGTGAGAAGCAAGCCTCACACTCACTCATACTGACAATGTTACCTAATTGGAAAATGAAACATCTGCAAGCCAACAAGCCACACTCAGAGGGTACCAAAGATACCACTTCTAACTATACCCTTAGCCAGAGTTCAAGAGAGTTAGTAAAACTAAGGTGGCAACTGTAACCTAAGTATTTGAATGGATGAGATGAAAAATAGGTTTATTGACAACAGGGCAAAGAATTTGTTCATCTGAGAAGTAGATATTCAGAAGAGGACTTAATTATCCTTTAAAACAGAAGAAACTATCTAGTCCCAATCTCTGCAATTAGGGATAACAACTGATTAGATGCTGTTAGAAGAGGCAAACCAATGTTACTCTTCCAGGTCTATGTTAACACAGACTTACATTCAATCAATACTGAAATTTGTTAAGGTGAGGCTAGTGCAAGTAGCTAGGCATGTTGGGATGGAAATGGTACAGCATGGTACAGTTTGTGGTACTGTAACAAGATGGTAGAAATAACAGAAAATTCCACAGAAATACAGGTAGTCTTTGACTTACAACTGGTCATTTAGTTATAACAGCACTGGAAAAAGTGACTTATGACCGTTTTTTAACACTTACAACTGTTGTAGCATCCCCATGGTTACACGATCAAAATTCAGACACTTGGCAACTGACTCATACTTATGACATGTGCAAGTGCCCAATCCCCTTTTGCGATCTTCTGACAAGCAAAGTCAATGGGGAATCCAGATTCACTTAACAACCATGTTACTAACTTAACAAATGCAATGATTCACTTAACAACTATAGCAAGAAAAGTGATAAAATGGGGCAAAAACTCAGTTAACCAATGTTTCACTTAGCAACATGAATTTTGGGCTCACTTGTGATCTTCAGTTCAGCACTACCTATAACAGAAAATCTTGAAAAGCAGAATTGTAAAACTAGCTTTTAAAGGCACATAACCTGATTGGGACTGTAAAAATGCAGACAAGCAACAGGCAACTGCAAAAGCTTAAGAGCTTTCTGCAGGTATTCAAAATGTATTCCATGAGATCCATAGGAATTTTTGAGAGGCTAAGAGTATGAATATGACCATGATCGTCAGCAGAAGCAGCACTTTCTATCACTAGGACTTTCCCTCTTGATCAGAAATTCTGGAAGTCCAACTTTCTGTACCTAGTAGTTATCTCTATTTTTGTAGACCAAATCTGGTCATATTACCCAAGGTATCGAAAGAAGAGTCAATCTGGTGTAGTAGTTAAGGGGTAGCCCTAAAAATCAAGAGATTGTCAGTTCTAGTTCCACTTTAGAACAAAAAACAGTAAGTGACAGCCCAACTCACCTCCCAGGGTTGTTGTGGGGAAAATAGGAGCAAGGAGTATACCCTGAGTTGTGTATGAAAAACAAAGGTGGGATTAAAAATAAATAAATAGAAGCCTACTGATGGACAGCATTTTATTTTCTTAATCTCACAATAGTTGGGAAGTGCCAAACCCAGCAGTGAGGAGGAATAAAGTGGAGATCACCTACAAACTTTGAGATCACTGGCAAGCACAGCTACAAAGACATCCAGGATTGACCTATCCTAGGCTCTATGGAACTTTACCTATCTGTTCCCAAAGGAATGCAAGCAGATTCCTATATTATGGGCAGAATTTAATAATTAGCTTGAACTCCATAAATTTGGTTCTGGTAGCTTGCACTTGACAGTTTAAACAAATCTCAATTTCAATCTCTCTCCCTCCCTCCCTTCCTCCGCTCTCCTATCTCTCACTCTTGATCTTCAGCTTTTTTGAAGCTCACTAGCAAGTACCATAACCAAGGAGGAGGGGGCATTTGAGGGGAAGAGAGCTTGAGGTGTGAAGGAATGCTGTGGGAATTGAGGCAGTATGGACGCTAACAGGAACTGCAGTGCCAAACTGAGCCATCTTCTTGCCTTTAAAATCCTGTGAAAGGAGTTTACAACTGTACCAGGGGTCCTTGGTTCCCAAAATATTGGAACGTGGCATGACTGGACTGCTCCCAAAGAGGGGAGGGATTTGGGGATTGCTTTCAATATATGATTTTTGCACAGATTTTTCTCTGAGCTCGCCTCGCTTGTGCGGCACCCAGTTCCTTAGTAGAAGTACCTTTTCTCTGACATCTATGGAGTCAAGGGTTGTTCTTTCCTAGGAGCAAAGCTGGGGCCAGTCTGACACTTACTTAGTATGAGGCCCACTTTGGTGCACTGGTTAAGGCACCACACTAAAAACAGCCAGACTCTGAATTCTAGTCCCAGTTTAGTCATAAACCTAGCTGGGTGATCTTGAACCAGCGACTGTCTCTTGGCCCTAGGACGAATGCAATGCCAAACTACTTCTGAAAAGTAGCTGAGTGATTTCGGCCAGTCACTCTCTCAGGCCAACCAATCTCACAGGATTGTTGCTGTGGGGAAAACAAGAAAAGGAAGGTGTGTTGTACTTTAGTTCACATTAATTCGCTGACCAGAAATTCATGAGTACCTTCTGCAAGAACTTCTACAGTGCAATTCTTGATAAGGTATATATTGGAAGGTCAGTATACTGACTGCTTTACTGCTCTAGCTACAAAGTCACTCATAATTTAGCAATATAACAATAGCAGTTAGACATATATACCGCTTCAGAGGGCTTTCAGCCCTCTCTAAGCGGTTTACAGAGTCAGCATATCGCCCCCACAGTCTGGGTCCTCATTTCACCCACCTCGGAAGGATGGAAGACTGAGTCAACCTTGAGCCGGTGAGATTAGAACCGCTGAACTGCAGATAACAGTCAGCTGAAGTGGCCTGCAGTACTGCACTCTACCCACTGCGCCACCTCGGCTCTATATACTGCTGGTGAAAAATCCCTCTCTACGTAATACAACTTCTAAGCTTTTTGCATTTCCATATACAATCTCTGTGTGCTCTGAATGCCGAAGTCATCACATAATCTCTCAAAGTCTGGGAAACAATTCTTAATATAATTCTTTGCTTCTTGCTCAATAATCATAATTTGTTCAGTCTAAGAATTTTACTGACACTGATCTATAACCACAGAATATTAATACACTTTAATACTGGCATAGCTAGAGCATTGTGGGACTCACTGATGATCAGATTCAACTGTCAAAACAAAATGGAAAGTATGGAGTAACTGCCATTTCATTCCTTATTGATATACCTTGAATATTATATTAGACTAGCACAAAGTCTTAACTTGGACACATATCATTTGGCAGAACAGAAACATTCTTCACATTCATGCACATTCAAATATCTCATTGGTAACTATTTACAGTTGGCAAAACATGCTTTAAACGTATCCAGTGACGTATTTTAAACAATGATATTTATACTGTCCCTCTGCCAAATAAGCCCACAGCACTGTAAGAACTGATCAATTCAGCTATACTGCGTAGAGTGGAAGATGCATGGCTAAAAATGCAAATCTCTGACATAGTGTTCAATAGCAGCATGAAACAAATAGCAATAATAAAGGAGAATTCCTATGAACAGGGAGCACATCCATAAAGACAACCATTAGCATAACTAGGAGATGGGCTCTGTTACACACCCATGTCCCCGGGCTTAGGCACAAACCCGGGTTTCCCAACTCTTCTGAAAAGTCAGAAAGTTGGGGCTGATCTGACTTCGAAAGGAATTGTGTTCCTTTGAGAAACAGAACCAAAATTCCCTATCAGCTTTCCTACTGCCCATCAGTAACATTACCCTGCTTACAACTACCAGATCTGGGCTGCAAAAATCTATACCAAGACTAGATGGCAATATTCTTTTTGCCATTTAAGTAGTCATCTGAGTTTTTGCAATTACCATTATCTGGTACTGTTTTCCATCCCTGGCTATTACAAATATCTATGCTTTCTCTGTTGCAACATCTGCTCTTAGAAGAGCATTGTACAGCCCTCATTTTGATGGAATTTAAAAAGTCTTTGAAAATGCAGCAGCATAATATCCTACGGATCTTGATCATCGTGTTAATATTAAGCCAGCATAAATGATCTTCCATCTGATTCATAAAGTATTTTTTCCTGAGATTACAAAAATGCCATAATGTTCTGTATTTTTCAGTTTGAGATTCCTCTCAAATTTAACTAGATTACTAAAAATAACATAGATAGAATTTCATTTTATATCTAGGTGCTCTAATAAAGTAACCTTAGCTTAATTATGAAATGCTGTCACTGTTAGCACTAACACTAATTATTCTGAGGCTTGAATAAGTTGTAAGAGTCAGGTACCAATGTATCATTGTGAGGATTAAAACTTTCAGGTTGAATCAAATTTTGGTCTATCATTGGGACATTTCATTTTGTTCTTTAGAAAACCTTTAAATTTAAAGCGTGAATGGTCTTGTTGGGACAAAATACAGACCAAACACAGATATTCTAGAGGCTGGGCACATGATTATGGTTATAGAAGCCATTTAAGTGATTCTACATGCTGAAGTGCCACACCCATGCGGTAAGCTTTAATCATCTTCAAATTCACTGTAATTTTGAGTTTGCTGGGTCATGGAAAAAAGTTGCTTGATCCATGGCATGGAGAAAAATTCATGACAAAACTTCATGATCAAAGAATAGTTAACAGCAGGACATGTAGCTTGCCAGAACCTATTATTTAAACATGTGTATCAGCTATCCAAGACAATTCTGAGCTATCTTACTGGTATCCAGGTTTCCAAGTTTTGCCACAAAGCCAACCTCTCCTTAGTGTAACTTTGGAAAGAGTGAAATATTTTTCAGATACTGTATCTAAAGTGGAACTTGAAAAATGTAAGACAGGTTAAAAAGAGGAGGCAAGCTGTCTAGAAATCATGGCAACAATCTCAAGCAGGCGCACAGAGAATTTAACCTGAAGTTTAAATATTAAACACGTCTGTACTTCTGGTTTCTGCCTTAGGAATATATACCTCATGTCACAGTGAAAATGTCTTCTCTGTCTAATCTTTCTGATGTGTGGAATTTGATATGACAGAAGAAAATATGTTTTTGAGGGTTCTTAGAATTCTCCCCACAGAACCTAGAGAGCTTGCAGGAAAGAAATGCCAGTTGCAATCCTCGGTCAGCAAGTTGACAGTACAAATTTTAAAAAAAGATACAAGCCAGTTTTGCTAACATGTATTACCAAAGTTAAATTAGACTATATCCTGAAAAACTGTTGCTGAGCCAAAGAGCATTCTCTTCCTTACTGATATTATGCAAAGATTTAAAACTGAATCAGGATGCATAAGGAGCCCTATCTGTTGTCAGCATACTAGATTTTGCCGCACAAGTATTTTTCGGTTTGGTGAAGCATGCTGAAAATGCAGCAAGCATTTTAAAAAGCCAAAGTGAACTGGCTGGTGATAAACTCAGGTCTTCCAATGTGGATATAGGCACAAACAAACAGTGTATATAACTTGAAAAGCAAGCACAGTAATCGGTTATTAACTTTAGTCTCCCTACATCTTAGAACATTGTGACACGCTTAACAAGTTTGCTATATACAACAATAGTGACACCAGCTGCACGCCACTTCACTGTCATGCTTCATCAGCACTGGAAAGTCTTTTCAGAAGGCCAGGTAAAGAACCAGACAAACAAAATACAGAAACTCTTTCCTTCCCAAATGCAACAAGTAGCAGACATCTCTAACCAATGGGCACGAAGGCACAGTGCTACTCTTCAGTAGTTAACACACCCTTTCCTGAAACTTTGTTAAGCCAGCATTGTTTACCTCTAAGGATAATCTCTTCCTTGCTCTCAGATCACAGCTAAATTCCCTTGCCCCAGGTTCCCCTGCAGGGAAGGAAGTGAAGCTTCTTATACTTCCTCACCCTTGAATGGCAAACCTAGCAAATAATTTTAAGCGGGAAAGGAAGGAAGGACAGGCAGAGCTTTTATGACCTGATCCGAAGCTGAAGGAGAAATCCTGCAGGTGAAGAGTGTGGGGACTGGAAGAGGACAGGCTGCCAGCCTGTGGAGATTCAGTCCTAGTTTGGAAAGAGAGGTCTCTGTTTATTCAGCTGCCTCCTCCCCATGCTGCAAATCATGACAGCTCTTTTTTAAAACAACCAAGAGCACTTCCTCTTACAACAGCTACTAGTGAGGGAGGCTACCGCTAGAAGGGGCGGGAATGGAAAGCCGGAGACGTGCAGGCTTACTGATCTTGGCTAAGCTGAGGCAAACTGTCTTTGCTGAATAAAGTCTACATGCAAGAGCTATGCTAATGTAAGATCAGATTAGTTATATTTTGTCCGCCTCTGCTTAATACAGAAACGTAAACATAGAGGAATGGAGAGAGAATAATGCCACATATATCCCCCAGAAACTTAATAAACTTTTGAGGATATTGCATATTACAAACGAAAAACCTTAATTCCCAGGACTACATATTGTAAGATTTTGCTCCCATGCTTTTGGGCTGCTTCCATCTTCCTGATTTTGAAAGACTATACTGGAAAGTCAAAGGTGTGTGTGTGTGTGTGTGCATACAAGATATATAGAAGTGAGGAAAAAACTGTAAAGACAGAAATGAAATCCTCCTTAGCTAATTCTTCTTGTGTTGAATATCCGCTTTTCCTCCATGTAAATAGTGCTATATCTTGACCTGATTTTGCTTCAGTAAAAGGTCATCCTCCTTCTTCATTTCCTGTGCTCTGTGAGCAATTCTTCCATTTAAACAGACCCTGTTCTCAATGACAGCAGCTACTAAGCAAGCAAGGCTAACTGCTAGAAGGGCGGGAATGGAAAGCTTTTCAGTGATGCCTCTTTATCTTGAAAATGAAGCAGGCTGATAAATTATTCTATTTGGGGAAAACAAGCCCGAATAGCAACACACCCTAATGCATTATTTCTTGGTTCTAAATACACTGCACTAATATTTTATTTTCTATTATCAGAATGAACGATAAGAGGTGAACTAAGTCTAAACTACTGCAGCAGCAACCCATCCAACTCCAAAAGGCCATGGAAGAGCATTCGTTCCCTGAAGGCCTGGGGCATAATCCCCCTTTCTTCTCTCTTCTGATGTTTCAACTCATTTTGCAGGGTATTTGGGGCAGATTGGTTCATTTCTCTCAATAATGAAAACATGGATTGCAGTGTGTGCCAAACATATTCTAGGTGGGAAAAGGATAAAGGATAATTTGTAATAGATTTCTATAGAGACAGCTCATCTTATTTGACAATGGCCACATTGTTCTTAAAGACTGACATATTGTCACAAAAGATTTCTTGAATTATCATCCGCTTCATTATTCAAATATTTGTATGGTTGTATTTTTAAATATATGGC